>NC_052020.1:4572253-4837253 GCF_015832195.1 Motacilla alba alba | reverse complement strand
GAAAATTTCAAACCCACTGGGCATCAGAACCAAACAGGGAAAAGTGGGTTGCAAAAAACATTGAGAATATGACAGTTTTTGCAATAACAGATATATCTAAAACAAATGGAATAGTAGATGTTACAATGGTGGAAATGACAGTTTTGTGTTAATTCACTTTACAGATAAATTCTACAGCACAAAAGGCTAAATTCAGCAATTATGATTTAGGAAAAATTACGTAAAGGATTCAGTGTAGCAGCCATACAAATCTCTTGGAGTAAAAAGATTTTGAGATAATAAAAACTCCAAACAAAACACCAAATTTGATTTAATAACTCTTCATCCTTGCCAAAGATGTTCATTACTAGACAAGGAAAATCTTGTATAACATGAGCAGCATAACACTTTTATTTGGATGCCTTACAAATAGCTTCAGCTGACATTTAGGCATCAAGTAAAACAAGTCAGACAGACATGGCTGTGACCATAGCAAAGGAATATTGAAATGTGAAATGCAGAAATGTCTCTCACTGGCACAAGAACAAGGATATGGAAAAATATGGGCAGGATGTGAACTAATTCAGCTAGAATTGTTAGCATTGTGGGGGAAATTGCATGTGCCTTTTTAAAAGAGCTTACTGCTGGGAAAGCAGGAATATTGCTTCTCTGGGTTTCTGTAATGTGAGTGCAAGTGATTGTTACCAGGAGAATACCTTTCCTTTTGTCAGATCTTCTGATCCACACTCAGCAAAGGGCAGGAAAGGCCACTGAAATACCTTGGTCTTACTTATCAGTGGGTTAATCCCATGTTCATTTGTGGGATAATTTGTTTTCTGTGAGGAAGTTGGCTGCCAATTTCATTAGAAGCAAGAACTAGATTTTATTATAGCAGCAGAGGACTAGAAGTTTGAAACAAGCTCATGAACCAACTCCTCATTTCAGCTGCAAGAATAAATGAAGGAAAGGGTTTTTCTCCCTGTGCACCTGACAAGATGTGGTTTTTGCTTGCTTGCGGGTGCACAGTATTTGTCAGGTTTTCTTCAGAGGTGTAAAAGAAATCAATCTACTGCATTTTGCTTCCATGAGCTACACTCCATGGCGACTAGGCTAGGCCTCAGCTTTTTGTTTCTAATTATCTGTTTCTGTTGATTCTTCAAAATAGTTTCTTTAGCTCTAACAGAGCCCTTTCCCCAAGAACAGGAGTGATAATCCATTCTTTGCACTGTAATGACAAATTCTGTGTGTACCACTTTCATACCAATCATTAACCTCTTAGTCCTCCAGTACTCCCTTTTTAAATGCATTACTGGTTTATCTCACTTGATGCTACATTCTCCCTAAAATATCCTTCAGGACACAGAAGGAAAACAGCCAACTATTTCTGTTCCCCAGCCTCTGCACAGGGGGTGGGATGAGGAAGAGAGCACCAATGCCCTGTCCTTATCCATCGGGGAAAAAAAATCACCCCAGTGAAGGGTGCCTGTGTGTCCCAAGTTCAGAATCTGAATAATCTGAGTACCTCTGATGCCTTGTGCAGGCTGCCCTAGAGCAGAGGCTGGACAGACCCAAAGAATAAAGCAGGGATTTATTCAAAGGATCTCCTCCATGGATCCACCTTGGGCAGCACAAGAGCCCAGCCAGGGCTGCACCCAAGATGAACCCAAATGGCCCCAAAATGCACGAGCGCTCCCGGGGTCTCTCCCTTGGATCAGTTCTGCTCCATTTGCACCTTGCAGTTCATTGTCCCATTCCAGCTTTAGCCCAGGCACTCCCATCCTGCTTGTTTTTCTCTCTCCAGCCCACGCTGTTTGTGCTCTTGGGCTGAGCTTTGGATCATTTGTCCTTGGTGCCCAGCTGGAGCAGGAATTGTTTTGTCTCCCTGCTCTGTGCAGAGAGCTCACCATCCCCTGATGTGAAGCCCAGACTCGCACACTAAAGCAGCACAGAATGTGAAAAATAGAAAAGCTGAAACCTGAGGCATCACCTCCATAAATAATGGAGCGTTTTGAGCAATTTCAGCCTTGCCTCTTCCTCCTCTGCTACCTTTCTTCCTCCCATTCCAGGGCCAGTAAGAGTCACAATTGTTGGGTGAGAAGGAGGAATCCTCAGTCCCACAGGGCTGTGGCCATGGCAGTGTTCTCTCCCAGGACAGGAGGGTTTGGTGCAAAATCAGAGACATCAGAGATCTCCTGTGGTGTCACTCACTGGTGGTTCTGAGCACTCCTGGCAGCTCTAACCTTTTTCCAGCTCTTAAATCTGAGTGCACCCCTCCCCAGAGCAGTCAGGCTCCTCCTGAGCACCACCAGCACCTCTCCAACCTGCCTTGCAGCACACGAGGCTGTGTGCCAAGAACATGGAATACAGGAAAAAAATCCTCCCTAGAGAGAGACCAGCACCCCAAAAGTGCCTTTACTAAAGGTACAACATGCTGCATGCAAAGCCTGTGTGGTGAAGTCATCTCCACACGAGTAAAAAACCCAAAAAAGCAAATGCACAACCATAACCCGTCACTAAAAAACCACAAAGCACAGTGACAATACATTTCAGCATTAAACATGACTGTTACAGCATGTGTCTTTAAACAGATAGCACAGCAGCTCTTCAGCAAATAGAAACCAAAAAAGGAAAAGACAGTTACAGTCAATGCTTATTTTATAAAATTTTACCTGAGGGAGTTCCCACTACTCATGAACTGAGAAAGCACAGATTTAAGAACCAAGATCTGTTATTAAAATGCTCACTTCTGAAGAGGCTGTGTGTTTCTAACTTTATTCCATACGACTGTAATTGTGTAGATGCAGGGTGGCAAACAGGAGGGCAGTAGCATTTTTTAAGAAGGAAAATGTAATTATCTAAACTAATTCAATCTCCTCTTAAAACCCAGTATTTTTAATTAAAAGAAGAAGCAAAGTGAATGAAAAACTTTTTGATCCTGTTGTGTTATTAAAGTTGGATTTTTAATCACACCAATTATTTCTAAGAAACACATCATTACACACTTTAAATTAATTTCTACTTAACAACTTTGGGTGATTAAGTCTTAAGCATATCTCACATCATAAGCAGGGGAAAATGACAGTTTGATATGTTACATAATATGACACAGATGACACAGGCTGCTCGTTACTTAAGACTTGTATAATTTTATTTTTTCTTACTGAAAAAAATTCCACTGTTGTTGCCACCGTATCGTTAACAGAATGAGACTCCAAATCCCAGCCATTTACTCTAAGAGTTCCAGTTTGAGGCGAGGTCTTGCACAACACCCAATGGCACATCCTGCCTGACAGGACTTGTGTGGGATAGCAGCCGCCAAAGCCCACAACTTTCCAGCTTGTCAACTTCCAGCCACAGATATTTACCAACTAATTAAATGGTCCTTTCACATTCTTGTCTAATTGAAGCTTGATGTGAACTAACCGCAGCGCAATTACAGCGCACAACACTTTTTTGGTAAGCTCCTAAAGGTCTGTGTAACCTCATGTGCATGTACAGTTCAACTCAGACAAACTCTGCCAGAATTCCAGCACATATTTCTATTCTCTCTGCAACCCTACAAAAACCTGCTTGGGGAACGCCAAGACCTAAATTTTATACTTTTATTTTTAGTAATTTATTTCTATTTAATTATTTTATATTTTTAAAAGTTTATATTTTTAAAGGTAGCTCTGTAAGTTCTACAAAGCCATTGATTATTACAAGCTGGATGAATTACTTTGGGAAAATACAGCTTGCACCCAAAGGTATACTAGGAAAACACCTTTGCTGGAAGGATTGGACTGCATTCAAGAATATATCAACTCCAGTATAATATAAACAGTACAGGAGAATATTTTTGTGGGCACCACATAGTTATTGAGAGCCTGATTTTGGAATCTAAGCCAGTTTTAGTGAAGCAATAGCTTGTTTATTTCATTTGAGTTTATTAGAAGTTCCTACTTCTGAAAGAATCATTCCTTCTCTGTTACAATTACATGCTGTGGCCTCAGAAAAAACACGGAGTTGCCAAAAATCTGCCATTTTAAAAACAACAGCCAGGTAATATACAGAGTATCAGGTTAAAAAGCTAACCTTCCCACTAAGCATCAGAAATCCAGTCCATCCCCCATCTTCCTGCTTTGCATTCCAGACCTGAACTTCCTTACAAGCCTTGGCACAACTCTCATTAGATAGCTGAGTTCAGGTAAGAAATTCCAACCTACTAAAAGCAATTATGCTAGTCAGGGTATAGACACCAGTATTATGCAGAGCTTTCCCATTAAGAACTGAAATAAGGAAGAATTGGAGTGACTTCTGGAAAAAGAACATTCTTTCTAATAGAAGTTAAATGAAGTGGACATGAAAAAGGAAGCCCCTTGCTCTGGCTATGTCATCTGAGGGGAAATACTTACATTCAGCATGCAGGTAAAATTATTAAAGTAAACAGAACTTTTCACTTAGTACATGAATAAAATTATTAATCAAGTAAACAGAACTAATTATGTAGGACTTTTCCTCCCTCTTGGTAGAACATAAATATCTGAAGCTTTGAAAAAGTGAGTAGTGAGTCATGAAGAGCCTAAAACAATCTTATCACACAGACAGTGAGACATTGCTAAGTAGGGCATGCACTGCCAAATGCTGGAGATTCTACCCTGAGAAGTTTTCACATGTTTATCTTGGGCCATTATCTTTCCTTTTTCTCCAGTGTTTCAAGGATAGAAGAACTTCCAAAGACCCCAGAGAAGTCCTAGTCATGGACAACACATTATGAAACCAATCATTGCAAAAACACTCAATTATTGCTTAGCTAGCAAAAAACCCTCCCAAATGTACTACAGACTTCATTCTTTTAAATTAGTCAATGCTATATTTTGAGCAAACATCTCATTCTTGAACTACACTTATACAGGAGTCATAAGAAATGAAAAGAAAAAAGGAAAGCAAAGTAATCATGCTCAAGAGCTGTGTGTTCCCATCAACAGCAAACAATTATACAGTAATTTCCAAATTAGGCACTCTTCTTACTTTGCATTTTCAGGGTCAGTGACTAACTCAGTGATGGCAATGAACACTCATTTAAAAATAGACACTGACACTGAACAGTTTTTAAATTTTAGGCCCCTAATGAAAATGATCATTGATTCCAGAAGAAAGCCACTGACTAAACTGAAGGAGATCTACAAGATGAGAAGTTGTGCTTGGCCATGTCAGTGCCATGTTGGGAGCTCAAGGATTATTTTGACATGTCAATAGGTATCTACAGGATGTGACAGGGAACATGAAGCCTGACAGTTCAAAGAGTCTTCTTTCTCCAAGAAAATCTGCCTTCACAGAACACCTGAAAACACAAAAATATCTGGAGATACTGGGCTTTTAGGTAAGAAAAGGAAACTACCATGAAGAGGAAAAAAAGGGAAAATAAGCAACAATCATAAAAAAAAAAGCTGAAATCAGCACCTATGGCTTTCCCCTAGCTCAGATAAGCCTTTTAAAGGCATTTAAAGGATATTATAATACTTGGATTGCAAATTTATCTGTTCTCATGTATAAACTTCTTAAATAACACAGAGTTTATTTTAAGAGGTGGAACTGGTTGGGAAGATAATTGTTGTGCAGTAAAGTACTAGAAATTTACCTATCTGCAAATGCTCAGGAAAAGACAGAAGCTTTGGAGAGAAAGTTGTTCTTCTCCTTGGAATAAACAAACAATTTTTTTCTTTTGTTCCAAGCATTGTCCTCTGTGCACTGGCACAGTGCTATGGGCTCCTCAGCCGGACCACCACCATCAAAATGCTATCTGTGTATTTCCATATGCAATGACATAAAAAAAAAATGACACTGAATCATGAAAACACATTTCCTGCTAAAAAATATATCTTAAAAATCTTTAGAAGACAAAAATTTTTCCTTCTTTTGCCTCTTTCAGCCAAAAAGGATAGACAGTCACTCTTTGTCCCAAAACAAGAGGCAGGAAGACAAATCCTCCATCTACAGGACAAAGTATCTGAGCCTGAAGGCCAAATATACACTTGGAAAATGAAATAGAAATTTCTGAGCTATCCTTCACTCCTTTTCACCCCCATCCATCTTAATACTATTTTGTAAGGCATGAATCTCTCAACAGCTGCCTTCATGTACCCTTCATTCCTGAGGCTTTCCCTGGAAGCTGAACTGACAGCCCAAGTTTTCTGGACCAACCTTCCACTGATTTCTTGTCTTTCAAGGTAAAGAAGCCTCTCAGGATTATGTTGAGAGATCCCGCACAGAAATTTGAACAGAGAAAATGGAATTGTTCCACTCCACAAATAACCAAAGCAAGCAAACAGAATGAAACTGAAGTCTACCAGGCAGGTAGGTCACTTCATGTAGGTAGGTTACTTCATGAAGTTGTTTTTTCATTTGTTCAAACAAGAAAGGCAAAAAAAGAAGGATTTGGAGATTATGTAAAGGGTAGTCAAATTAAGATATCTGTCTCATTAAAAGTAGACACAAACACCTGATTTGTCTCTCTAAAACAAAATGAAGAACAACAGAAATGATAATATGGTCTCTGTTGCTAATCAGAATGACTTTAGCATTATTTTGTCCAATTGAATATCTTTCAAGTGCATGACTTAAAAGATGGGTTTTTATAAAACCAGGAAATTACCCACAAAATAAAGCTAAATAAGATAAATACCCACAAAATAAAGATAAATGAAGATATGTTTCTTTATTTTTCCAGGAAGCATCTAATCTATATGACACAAAGCTTGTGGCCTTCACCTGCACGTACATTTCTGCCAAGCAATTACTTGAAAGTCACCTGAATGGAGGAAGTTATTAATTTCTCATATTTATCAGCAGACAAGAACAATAATACCCATTTATGCTGGAGCTAAGGGCTTGGTTCCATTTGCTTTTTTTTCAAGTACGACATGTGAGAAAAAAGAAAATATGGACATGATTAAAACAATTAACAGGAAATTTGAGGAGCACAGCTATGGGTTCTTTTATGGCCTGTGTATCAAATCAGGTCATTAATTGTTTTTTGATACTAAAGAGTGTAGAAAATGCTTTCTGTGTAAGAAATCCCTTTGAGATACCCTTTCTCTAAGACTGTGAACACAAATGATATTTAAGATGATTTTCCTTGTTATGACTTAAGTATTGTTAAATAATGCTGTTTTATTTGCAGAATTTCAAGATATTTTTGAGGAAATTTAAATTAGATGAAAGCTCTGCAAGCAGACAATATTAGTATTGCATCTGTAGGAGTTGAATTTGTGGTATGCTTTCTCTTTGTTTATAAACTGTTACTCTAAAAATAAAATCCAAACTATTCAAAAATACTTATAATTCTTCCTACACTGAAAATAAAATCCAAACTATTTGAAATACTTATAAGAATTACTACACTGAACTCTATGACAAATAAATACACCCTGAAAGCCAACTTGCAAATAAAAACACCCCAAAAACCAAGCTTTTTGCTAAAATTTACTAACTTGACATGTTATAAATGTCATGTTGACCAAAAAACCCAGAAGTTGTTGAAGGTACACAAGGGACCAGCTCTTCCAAAAACCTTCAGCCACAGGCTGAAGCAGGCTCTGAGCAGATAAAATCATTCAAGAGTTCAGATGCCGGGCTCTTGCTGCTGCTGCTGACACACAGGTTCATAAGCTTGCAACTCAACAGGAATGATTTTCACAATCAGCTTTGGCCACCTGACAGTATTCTTTGCCCAGTTTCAAACTTTTAATCTGGGTTGAGGGGATTCTGGAGCTGGTCACTGAAATATTGGCTCTTTACAAGCAGGATGCTCTCAGATAAACTGCCAGACAACTTCAGCACAGAAACCACCAACTAAATCTACCTGAACTGCACTGCAGAAGCTTCATTTCAGTCTGTTAAACTTATGCTGAACAGGAACCCAGAAAAGCAAGCTACTGACCTGGTCTGCTGTCAGGTATAAAGTGTGTGACCTGTAAGTTTTACGTACCTGTATAACCAGGAAAGGAGGCTCCTGGTACTGCTGCCCAACCTGGGAGCCACCTTTGGAGCAGGATGCCAATGGAAATGTCACTGAGGCCAAATTCCTCCTGGGACAGCAGCACTCCCACTGGGAGCATCATATGCTTGTGGCAAAAACCTGAGGCTGTGGATCCCCAAACATGCAGCAGAAGGAGAGGTGGCTCCTCCAGCCACCAGGAAAAACCTCCTGACAGCAAATGGTGCACAGCAAGTCTTACTTCTAGGAAATTGCATGCAAGAATCATTGAGATAGCATGAAACAGGTCCTGCAGCTTCACTGCTCTGACTCCACAGCTAAAGAAGAGTAAATTTTATTTCTTGGCAGTTTCTTGGAAGTAAGGACCCGACCCTTAATTCCACATAGCTCAGCAGAGGTTTTGTTGTCTGTTTCTTATGGTGCCTTGGGTTTTAGCTTTTTCTATTTCTCACATTCTGTGCTGCTTTGGTGTGTGGGTCTGAGCTCCATATGAGGGCATGGTGAGCTCTCTGCACAGAGCAGGGAGACAAAACAATTCCTGCTCCAGCTGGGCACCAAGGACAAATGATCCAAAGCTCAGCCCAAGAGCACAAACAGCGTGGGCTGGAGAGAGAAAAACAAGCAGGATGGGAGTGCCTGGGCTAAAGCTGGAATGGGACAATGAACTGCAAGGTGCAAATGGAGCAGAACTTATAAAAATGTAGATTTCATCATCAAGCAGAACTTATTAAAATGTAGATTTCATGATCAAGCCCTCTTTTGCTTCTGTCTTGGAGCCATCTGGGCAGAGCCACGGCTGTGGCTCCAATACTGCCAGGGTGTGGCCTTTGAAGGCTCTTCAATAAATATCCACTTTATTCCTCTGAACTCCATCTCTCCCTCTAGCCTCTGTTCCAGCTCCTCAAGGCATCACCTAGATCAAGTTCATTGAATAAAGTATTCATTAAAGAACACTCCCCTTTACAGGGTAAGCATGTAGAGAGACGAGTACTCTCCATGTGCTGCCCCAAGAAGTAAAGAGCAAAGAATTCAGGCGTTCCTTTGATGCAAACCAAGCCCAGTATATTTAGAAAGAAGGCACATCTTCTCTCTTTTTCCCTCTGGAAAGCAGAATTAAAGAAGATACCATGTCATTTTGTAATGGATGAAACAGGATTATTGAGGAACTCTTGACTTCTTTACTGACTTTCCCTCTTAGCTGGAACAATCTTGGCCAGCTGCTTTGGTTTATCATGGAGAAAGGGAAAACTTTCAACCATAAGAAGAATCTGATGCCTAGGCTATTAATAGACTTTCTTTGATGCCAAATGAAAAACTGCTTATATGAAATTAGGGGCCCACTATATAATATCAATATGTGTGTTTCTTCAGGTCTCCAGTGCTTTAGAATGGAAAGTCAAAGGCAGAATTTCATCTGTGATGAAAAGGAATTGCTCTTCACTGACCTTCAAACTCTCCACTACTGCTACTTGTCTGAAAGCTGTCAAGCAGTTCTACAGCATTGGTTTTTAACATGTTCTATAAATATCTGCTCTCTGTATAGGGTTGAGCAAATCAATAATAAAGGATTTTTAACTTATTAGTGATAACATAGTGCTTAACTGTGGAAAAAAAGTAAGGAATATACAGAAATCATTGCCTACTTGATTTTTGTTATTTCTCATTTTCTTCTTCTTCAGCACAGCATCCACTTCCACTGCAATTATTCCACAGAAAAGACTTTGCCTTAGAAGTGTTTGCAAATTGTCTCACATTTTTTTAAGGAAGTTGATAAGCAAGCTGCAAGAGACCTAAAACTGAATGATTTAGAGTAGCCAATCTTTTTACTGTAAAGGCTGTAAAAGAGTTTATATATATCTTATTAGTTTATATACATATATTTATTTATTTGCATATTATATACACAGATACATATATGTACATATCTGTTTGCATTGTGTAGGTGCAGCACTGCAATGCCACAAAAGCATCCAGGCAAATTTACTTAGCTAAGCTGACTAACTAAACTTTGTTCTTGGTTTCTGACAAGAAAGAATAATTTTTAAAAAGAGGTAACTTTCAGTCTGTTTTTCTAACTTAGAAATGATTTTTTTTCCCTCTATTAATCCTTTAGACATTATAAATTGGTCCTGGGCACCCAAAAGAAGGAGTATTTTTATGGTCCTATGAGCATATGCTTTATGTCAAGAAAACTATATTTTTGTACATAATACAGCCCCATAAAAAGATTACACTGAAAATAGCCCTAAGACAGAACAAATCACAAAGAAGTTAGTGCATGTGTTAAGCCTGTAGAACCAAAGCATAAAAATAATATTCTTCTGACACTGTGAATGAATGTCACTTTCATATTTTTGTGGGAAAATCTACATGGACACTTTGAAGGCAATTTGTGTCTCATGTATGTGGCTGCCATTCTCCTATTTCTTAGTATATTTATAGAACTTGGTAAAGATAGTTTTGGCTGTTCAAATGGGATTTGTTCAAATGGCATTACCTTGGCATATTCATATTAGTTTTGAGAGAATGTTTCTGCTTAGCTGGAAAGAAAAAAATGCTCCACCTTTTGCTGTTAAAAATATTTTATTAGATACTATGTGACTAAACCAAAGAATAAAAGAATTTTGAGAAGTATTTCCTATAACATGATAGTTTGGCTTTTTTCAGTAGAGTTTTAACTCTCAGAGCCAATCATTGTAGGCACATGGAAAGCTGACCAAATCTGGATCAGATCTCACTATCACTGCAAACAAATAATTGACAGGAAGGGAACTTGTTTCTTTTAAAAAAAAATCATAGTGTCATCTAAAAAAAGCCTTAAAAATTATGTCAGCTTTGGTACTTTCTGTATAGTTGTCATAGTAAGTGTAAAGGGTTTTGCCACTAAAACATACTAGAGGTTTATATCAAATTGATTGTATTTATAAAATTAACTTCAGCCTATGTGAACCAGAAGGAAGGCTTTTACAGATGACACACAGTTTTATTTCCCCTGAAAAAACATTAGGCATTCTATCTAAACTATAAATAACACTGTATTTTATGACTAGCTAAATCATTAATCAAGGTAAGTATGGGAAAGCCAAGGGATCTCAGTTTACCTGGTGGCTGATTGCCCAGCAACCATTGCCTAGAACTGTTTTCAGCAGCAGCTCGGTGTTCCTGGAGCCTGTGGGCTCTCAGGATGTTCTCTTCCTGCAGCAGGGCAGGGAAAACGAAAGAATCCAAACAAAACACTTGCAGCCACATTTCAGACGTGTGCATGCTCAGCTTCCCTGGCTGCAGCTCCATCACAGTCACTTTGAGAAGCCAAGCCTGCCTGCAAGTGGGAATCTGCATCTTGGGAGCCCAAATCTGATCTTTGGACTCAGGGAAGTAGATCTATTTGATGAATCAACTGCTAAAAATAAGTCTTAAAAAAAAGGTATTACTTGACTTTTATTTATGAAGTTATTTTACATGCTGGTGAGAACTAGAGGATTAATATATATTTACATTTAATTTAACCTTGTAAAACAGCACAGAAGTGTTCAAGACCAAGGAAATCTAACAGCTTATTCCTGACATAATTCCTGCTGTTCACAATCTACCTTTCCACTGCGAAACCATTAACTTCAGGATATTCTCTTTTTCCTACATTCTCTACTTATGCCTCAGGCTCATCTCAGACACCTTCACTTTTTAATATTTTAATACATTTATTTTCCCAGTTTGGTTCCTAGTCACCATCACCCTGTTCACTTTTCACACATACCCACATTGCTCTCCAATAAATCTACCCAGTGCATTATGCCAACAGAGAATGGCCCAATAACTGAGGTTCTCAGCCACAATTCAGAAACTCCATTTTCCCCAGTGCTGTGATTGAAGATCTCCTGGATGCTCCTATCAAAATATTGGCAGAAATCCAGACCAAAAACAATAGACTTCTGCCCAGTGTAACTTACCCTGATTTTTGGCAAAATGGATGATAAAGCTAACATCATCCAGCATTTTAGCTACTGGTGACATGCTTGAGGTCTGGAGTGTAAAAGTTGTAGGTCTGTCTTCACTGGAGTCACCTTTTACAGTTTAATATCTTAAAAATTTTACAGTTCAAACTTTTAAAACAGAAGTTTCTGGAAGCCAAGATCCCAATCAAAGTTACCACAGAGTAACCGGGCATTTCTGCAATAGATTTTGTCAGAAAGAAATCAGCACACAGAAATTTACCAGGTTAAATAGAAAAGTCACTTTAACATGTTATTATCTGTATGAAATATCCCTGATTTACAGGGCTAAAAGCAGCTGAAGGAATTCATTTCATGCCAGATTTGCCTTGCCATGATATTTTCAGTAGCTTGCCACAAGAATGGAAAGTTAGGTACAGCCTCACTCAAGATTCAGCTGCAATTTTAACACAGCAGTAAATAAGTGATTCATTGCCAAATAAATCCCCAGGGTAACAAGTCTAATCCTCAGTGCATTTGATACTCTTCCTTTTCACTTTCACTAGACATGACAGACACAATTTTGGGTACAGAGCCCAAAGTGAATTCTTTGGTGTATGGAGAGCTCTGGAGACTGCAAACCAAGCAGAGATGAGGTAATGCTTCCTACCCACACCACAAATATATATAAATAAATATGTAAATATAAATATATTTATATAATAGATAGTTAATGATAATGTATTTAATACATTTAATTATAATATATTTATATTAAATCTAAACGTAAATATATTCAGAATTGCAAAGCCTTTATCAGAAATGAGCAGTTGGATTTTAGCTGAAGCAGACAAACCAGAGACTCTTTTTCTAGACTCACGTAAGTGCACATCCCACCCAAGAAGAGAGCAAAAAGGGAGCAAATTAGCTGGACTGAACTACACCCCAGCAGAAACAGCCAAAGGAGGAGATTCAAACAAGAAGAAAACTTCCAATAAGTTTGGCCAGGATTTCTCTGCCTCATGCAGTTTGTTCCAGCCTTCTCTCTTTGTCAGTCCCCACCTCATTTTCACTTCCCACCATGTGATCTTCCCTGTTATCCCACTTCCAACATCTTCTTGTGCTCAGTGGTTTTTTTCCCTACTTTTGTCTTAATTTAGCTTATATTTTAAGTTCCTCTTTCTCCAAATAAACCAAACAAAACATAAATAATGGCATTAATATGGCATTTAGTGCTGACTCCTTATTTTTTTTTTTTTTTGTGCCTGAGTGTTATGTGTTTATTCTCTGCCAGGTGCCTGCAAAGAGCAAAGATCAGCTGCTTGTTGTATTTGTGTATTTATGGGTGCCTGTCATCAGCCCCCGGCTGACCACACCATTACAAACATAAACAATAGCACGATGGTGAAATATTTGAGTGCAGAGAGATGCTGCACATTGCTTCCTGTAAAGCCCTAGCACTGAACTGTTCCTGGAGAGATCAGATTTAGGACACACACAATATTTTCCATTTCTGCCGCAGTCATTTAGCCCCATTGCTAAATCCAGGTTTGTCTCTGCAGACACCAAGGCTGGAACAAGCACTGGCAGTGTCCTGACATTAACTGAGAGCAGGTCACCAGTTCAGCACAAGGGAGAAAACCCAGTGGAAAATGGAACATTGGCAACTTTTGGTAGTTAGGGGTTAGATTATCTGTCCTGCTCGGGGATCTTTTAGATGAGATCCAAGATTTAGAGTTCAGCTGTCACAGGGAATCAGAGTCTGTTTTTGAAGACATCAGCTATGAACCCCGACCTACCAAAATCCTGCCCCTGGTAAATAATTAATCTTTTCCTAATTTAATGACAGCAGATATTCTATTAGGATAAAATATTTTTTACATTTTTCCAAAATAAACTTTCAGTCCTGAGGGCTTGGGCAGCTACTGTGTTTCATTCCTGAAAGCATGGTGCAGTTAAATAAAACATGGATGATCTCCTGTATAAACACAGTTGCTCAAGTTCTTTGGGATGTCTTAGGCATGGAACCAGTCCCTACATGCCCAGCAGGACTCCCCAAGATTTCAGAATGGGAACTCAAACCACTGATCTAAAACGGCAAATATCTTTAAAATATCAGTGTGGGTTCACTGTCATTTCAAGCAATTCTTAAACCTGACAAAATTGACTTACCCTAATTATGATTAGATTTTTCAGCCTAAAATCATCACTGGTTAGTGACTCAACTAATGAGTGTTTTTATGATTTATTAGTTAAAGCAGAAGATTATGAGTTTAAATTCTACTCCTGATTAACTACATTGTAAATTTTTATACATGACTTGTCATTTTAAAATAATGGTATCTTAGAGTTTAATTAAGACATGCAAGAATTCTGAGAAACTTGAGGTGTAGGATTCAACATTATTATTACAAATTATAAGGAAAATACCTCACAGTATTGCTATTAACGTTACCAATATGAGATTTAGGATAAGGTGGCAGCTTAAACCAATCAAACTCAGAACAAGATGTTGCCCACTGATAAAGAATTTATCTGCCCTGGTGCAGGGATTACTGTGCAAAGTATCATGACCTGCATTGCACAGGGGGTCAGATTAAGTAATCACAATAGTTTCTGCACTCTAAAATCCTGTAATATTTCAGGCTGAAAAGAAGTTAAATACAAAGCTCTGCTCGCTTCTTTCTTCTGAGTATAAACTATATGAGTGCCATTCAGGGATATAAACACATTCATTAGGTTTTCAGTAGGCTTCCTTTCTAAGGAAAGAAATTACATACTTTTGAGCTCTTGAGTGAACTACAGTGTTTTATGCCTTTAATTCAACACTCTTAGGGCTTACAGTTCATTGAAATTCAAAATCATGGGTACAAACTGTGTTCACAAAGAAAATGTTGACCTTCCTATATAGCAAATGCCTTTTCGGTCTCCTTTTTTTTTATTTTAATAAAGAAACACTAATGAAGCTGAAGGAGGTAAAAGATTTGACCTTCCTATTAAAATAACAAATGTAATATAATTCACATATTACAGCATGTTGGCTACTGCTCATGAAATAAAATACTGCAACAGAAAGAGCATATTGTCTCCACACATCGAAAATATGCAAATTAGACAAGTATTCAATATTCACTTGAAAGCGAGAAAATGTACCAGACTACCAATGGTATTTAGGAGAGCAAACTGGTTGAACATGATTATTTGAATTTAAAAAATGGGTATGGGATTCCCCTCTCTTTGCTTCTTGCCATATATGGTGTCTGTGGAATATCCACAGGGCAAATTATTCACTACCTTTCTCAAGATGAAAAGCTACTGATTGGCATCAGACATCAAGAGGGATTTTGGCATTAGAATAGATTTACACTTGATGACATGTCAAAGGCTTGAAACAAAAACTACAGAATTTACTCATGAATGCCGAAGGCAAGGCACTTATTCAATAGTAGCTCAATGCACATCTTTCCAAGGATGGCATTCAACCACCCCAAGAACAAAATACAGCAAACAAAACATGGTTATACTTGGAAATGAATGTGCTTGACTAGACTGAACAAAATAACAGCCAGCATTACCTGTTGCCAGCTGTCAGTGGAGAATAAAGAACTGTAACATCCTTGTAAGAAAGAGGGAAACAGAATCCAAGCTGATAATGAAAATACAGCAGTTAGGGGGATGAAGTAGGATCAGCAGCACTATGTGTGGGCATGATAACTCCCTGCTGGCCCTTTAAGAGTGTGTCCTCACCTCTCTTATCCCACTAAGACTTGAAAATAAAGAAAAACTGATCAGGAGAGTAGGCACAAAGTGTCGTGCACATAGGTATATACGACACATAAGTATATATGACATAGTGACAAATTTTGCCATTTCTTCTTCGGCCTCCGTTGTGATTATTTTAAAAATAATTTCATTATGAGCATTACAGCAAAGGGCTTGTAAAATATAGTTACAAGTGTTGACAACACCACGACTGGCACAGCCAGCTTAGTGACCACTGAACATTCCCCCGCTCATCTTAATAGAATAAAAAATGCAGGTATCTCATTTCCACGTTGGATGTGTGGGAAAGACCATCCAGAACAGCTTTGGCACCTGTGAGCAATGAACAGAGTATGTACAGTGGAGGCCATAAATAGAAGGAAACATGAGAAGCACAAAGGAACACCCACTCACCTATGGAAACTAGAGATTGCTTCCACTCACTTTGCATTATTTTGTACCTCTGTCCTTACAGGGATCAACTCACGTCACATCTGACATAAAAAGTTAAAGGACTGCTTTTTGCAGATAAGGTATCAAAAGTGAGGAGAAGGACCTGCAACTTCAGCAAATGCAAAGAGTAACTTGCATAAAATCAGAAAAACATAAGGAAAGTTTGTATTTGGTTTTTCCTTACCACAGCAGATTCAAAGTAGTGGTGAACATATTTTTTTAGGAAGTATATTTCAAAGTCACTTTAGATACAAAGCAAATTCATTAGGAAGAGTTTCCTATTTTAAAATAATATAAAGAGTTATTTTGGTTTTTCTTTTGATAAGACTATGTTAAGAAGGACACTACATGCTCCTAAAAGAAATTGTCAATTTTCTAATGGATTTTCAAACACATAGTTACTGTTTATTGAAAGCACCATCAATGGCTGACATGCTGTAAATGATACCAAAAATCAAAATTCATCTGTTAGTCAGGATCTGCTAGAATGACCTAATGTTCATGGGAGATAATTAGTCAGCTTTTCTAATGAAGATATTGAAAAAATGGCAGTATGAAGTAGCCATCATATTTCATTGCTTTTAAGAAACTCAGCACTTGTAAATACAAACAATTCCTTTAGATGTGTACAAATTACAGATGAACTCCTTGGAAATTTGGTACAATTTATAGATGCAAATCACTTCAAGAAAACTGGTTCCAAATATCCCACCTCCTCCTCCTAGGGTCTCTTCTAAAAGGCAGTGAAAGAAATATTTCATCTTCAAAATGTATCACACATTTCATATTAGATGCTGAATAATCCCAGAAATAGCCAAGTTTTGTCAAAAACTTGACAAAATACAGATTTATGAAGAGTGTCCGTGGCATCTGGGAAAAACATTCTGGATCAGCATTTTGGTTCAGGTGGCTCTGCCATCACCAGCCTCAATTTTTTTTTTTTGAGGAAAAAATAGTTCCCATGAATGGAAAAAGCTGCATTTTCAAGAGGAATCATTAACTTTAACGCTTACTGTAACAGCCATCAGTGAGGTAACGACTGAAATTTAATGCATGTGGGAAGGTGAGAAAATACTTAAGGGATTGCTAAAACCACACCTTTTAGCACTTCTCAGATTACTGGTGCTCAGTTCCAAAAACAGCATCTCCCTTTTCCTGCCCACTGGGATGCTCCCAGCTGGACTTCTGGACCGTAATTAATGCCTTCTATATGTTAAATAAACATAATAACAAAGCTAGAGTGCAAATTGTGCAACTAAACATCACTTTAGTACTGCAATGAACAGTAAGGAAAGCCCCTAAAAGAACAAATAAATGGATGAACTTTGCTGTTTTCCCAAAGTTTTTATTAAATTCTCTTCAATTATTTGTAACTGGAAGTGTGTTTTTGGCTGAGATCTGAGAGGATGCTGTTCCACAGCACTGCGAGGTTTCTATGGTAGCAATTTATTGTGGAGCTGCAAAATTATTACAGATCAGTAATTCAGCATATATAGGTGGGTCATAAAAAACAGAGTTTCATTGAGGTTTTTATATTATATGGTAACTCACACATGCAGGAATTATTCTGTCAGCTTTTAAATTGACTATGTGTAGCTGCACGATCATCTCTGTTTGTGCTAAGATTCACCCAGGATCAAAACACAAAACATTTATGTGAAAGAAATTTTAGTTTTATTTTGAATATATAATTAATACTCTCTAAGCTTGTTCAGCAGTATATGTACATATATATATTTATACTGTATTTCCCATATGAAGGGGCAAAACATGCTATTGGAAATTAAGAATCTCTCCAGCTTGCTCATTAACAGGGATGTAGGGAATTATTTATCTAAATTCATAACAAATGATTGCACAAAAATAATTTCACAACCCCCATTCTGTTTTGGTTGATCTCTGAGCTAGTAAAAAAAAACCATTTTAATCTGCTTTTCTTCTATGTCAGATTATAGACAATTGGTCTCAGACTGCTTAAATGGCTGGAGCAGTGGAGAAGCCCAGCAGAACAAACCAAGTAAAGCAATTAAAACATCTCAGACTGCTGTGGAAATGAAAGACTAGGAACTTTTCTTCTAATTCCATACACAACCCAAAAATTTACAGAACACCAAAATGCAGCTCCATATCTAGAATGCATTAATGGAAATGGCTGAAGTTTAATGGCCCAGATTGCCTTTAAGTCATTTTATCATATCATTATTTCATGTTGAGGGTAAAACCAATTGTGAGAGGTCTTTTGAATGAATAGAGGTTTATCAGCCAGGGCAGCAAAATGGATCTGAATTTTTAAATACAGAGCTCTGAAATTTGGTGTGAAGATGTCATAGCTAAGAAACACTTCATGCCTTACATACCAGAAAGCAGAAATTTAAGGGGATACCTGCAAAAAAGGACTCAACTGAATGGAACTCCTTTCTGACAAGAAATCAGCTGAGAACCCCACAGGATGGGGGAGACAGAAGGAGGTGTAGGGAACCACCTCTTTCACTTGGACCTTGAAAATAATTGGACATTATTTTCTCAACATCACCCAGAGCTGGATGAGTACAAATGATGAGTGTGAAAATGTGACTTACAGTCAAAGCCGCTGTAATGCAACCACTTCCTTGCATATTTCTATGGCTTTCTATCTTTTTGAAAAAAATCACCTAGGGATCTCAACCATCTTTTTAGTTAATGTTAGGAATAAAGCATATCTGAATGCTAAAAACTGTGTATAAACGACTTGGAACTGTTATTTTAGATCAATCTTTACTTTTAAATAACAGCCACCCATAAGTCTCTTGTACAAAATGATTTATTTCCTATACACTTCAAATACTGAACATCTGATTATTTCTACTACTTACACTAATCACACTATTATCAACCTGATGAGATAAGCTTTTCTCTTCAGGCTTGGCAGATTTTTGAATTTTTACAATTACATTGTTAAAAATGTGGCTCCTGTTAAAGTTCACAAAGTACTGCACTTCTCCAGCCAAGTGGTCTTCAAATCAGGCTGCATGTATTTGCACACAGGTCAGAATTTAGTGAGAAAACTCCCTATTTTCAATTATAAAGCTGCTTCCTTTTTTCACAGCAGTAATTCAGTGTGGTGGGCTCAGTTTGATTGATGGTGGTGGGGAAATTGGTGATGGATACCCACATTTGGTGGAAGCTGCATTACTGAAGTGGCCCCCTCTTTTTTAAGATAAGAATGAAAAACCACCAACCAACTGAAAAACAAAGGCTCTGCCTATTTTACTGATTTATACTGAACATTTTTATACACAATTTGGAAGCCATCTCTCAACTTTTAAAAATGAATAAAGCAAATTGAATGAATGGGTGCATGAAAGTGTTTCAATGTCACTTGCACTCCGCATATATTTAAGGCCTATTTTAAAACATGCTGGGTCCCTGTATCCATAATTTAAGCAAGTTTATTCAGAAAAAGGCTTTTTGATGACATATTCAGAGCATAATATAAGCAAAAGCCCTACCTAATGTACATATTAGGCAAAATAATGCTGTGTATGTCCAAAATAAGTGTCTGAACTGACTTATTCATACACCCAGTACTGCTTTCATTTACTCTATGAAAACATCTATTCAAAATATTTGTTTCTCATTCCATCACCTCTCCACTGCTAAGTAAAATGAATAACACAATTATCATAAACATGCATTTAATTCATTTTGTCAGGCATAATACAGCACGTGAAGGAAAAGGTTTTCCTCTGGTGAATGTAGGGAAAGAAAAGATATTCATCATTTTCTAATGGGAATCCTGCTCATAATAAGATCACAGTAAATGACTTAAAAATAGTTTTGAATATTTCAGATCTCTTTGGTAGGTCTAGCTTATACTGAGAGTTTAAGCTTGGCTTCTTGTCTGTGTCTGTGCTGACATTTTCACTAAAACTGGACAGATTAATAGAAGACCAAAAATGTCACAGAATCCCCACACCTGACTATAATTTCCCAGTAATTATCCCACACTCTTTCTCCACACTGACAACATAAGTTATCCTGACAATAAAAGTTATTCTCTTTTATTTAATCAGACTTGTCTCCCTGGAAGGGCAGATGTTTCCCCATTAATATGGCAGAATGTCTTTGTTTCCTCACCAACTGTAGAGACAAATGATTAGTACAACAAACTCTGGCAGTCTGCCTCACTGTTACTTGGTGCAGACAAGTCAAACTGTTTTGTGGAGTATTTAAATATTTCAAAATCCAGAACAACCCCCTGAACCTATCACATCATCTACAGATAGGCTGACATTCGACCCTAAGTTTAGCCCGTGTGTTGTAAAAATTTGCAATAATACTTCTGCTTTCCACATTTCCCAGTTTAAGTGGTGGTGAAATAGCAACAGGAGACAAGAAAAAAAAAAAAAAAAGAAAAAAAAAAA
Organism: Motacilla alba alba; assembly: GCF_015832195.1. Classification (NCBI taxonomy): domain Eukaryota; kingdom Metazoa; phylum Chordata; class Aves; order Passeriformes; family Motacillidae; genus Motacilla; species Motacilla alba. The sequence goes on along the minus strand of NC_052020.1, from coordinate 4,816,749 downwards.
GAAAAAAAGAAAAAAAGAAAAAAAGAAGAGTCTAATTTGATTTACATATAAATTTGAAGTACCTTGCTGGACTCTTGCAGCAATACATCTTGGTTTAATACAGTGCTAAAAGCTGAAGATGACCTTGATGCTGCTGACTAATGTAAAAGATTCAAGATGGCCCTATGAATGTAAATATAGTAAAAATTAATAAATAAAAAAGTCAGGACACTTTGCCTTGGCAAGGGGACCATTGCAAACCTGGCTCCAGTGCTATTCCTATGTGTTAGGAATAGTCAGAAATCCCACATGGGGAGGAAACATCCAGAGGAAGACAGGATGTGAGTTTCCAGCAGAAGTGAGGAAGATGTTCTGTGGGAGACGCCACCAGAGAGTGCCTCAGGATGGAATGGAATGGAATTCAGAATGGAGTTTACCTCCTCTGCTGGCACATCCTCCTGAGGTGTGCAGGGCAGGCTGTAACCACACCACAACATTCACATCTCTGTGGGTACAAACCATGCTAGCCACAAAAGGCAGATCAATTCTTGAACTTACTGAAGTGAAAACCAGTCAATGGCAGGACATAAATAAGATTACTTCTGCAAACTTACCAAGCTCACACTTTAGACAGCCTTTTTGATACTCTCCAAGGCAACTTGGATTGCTTTCACAAAAAAAGAAGAACTAACAGAGACTTGGATTGCAAAGAAAGCTCTAGAGATGTGATTTGCAATGTCTGTGATGAATGAGAAATTGTCACATTTTTCACACTGATGAATGGAATGAACTGTGAATGGCAGACAATTTTTTTTTTTTTTTTTTGCTAGAGAAAAATATCTGAGTGAAATGTAGAATAAAGTAGAAGACAAAAATATAAATTTAAGGAAGAAGAGATACAGGACAAATCACTGTGTTGCAGAAAGGAAGTTTACAACCATCATCTTATTGTGTATTCCAAACCAAAGGTGTTTGGGTTGGGTAGAGATGCAGTGGTTAAAGTGAAAAATGTGACTGCTTATAGGACCTGGTTACTACTGGCTACTCCTCTCATTCAGAAATACCTTAAATTATTAAAGAAGCAAGGGTGAAGATGATTGGTAACATTCTTTGCTTTGGGGGTAAACTACAAGGTATTTTGAGGAAAGAAAGCAACAGAGGGAAAGTTTTTGTAAATGATAGTTATTTCTCTAACTCAACCCCTCAAAGGTTAGAATCTGCTCAGTTTCTACAGTCATTCAGCTCATTTTGCACATGAAAATGTTGGAGTACACAGATTTATTTTTATTACTATGTTATCTGTATCATGTTTCTTAGATGTTAGCCTAATTGGATGAAAAGTCTCTTACTTCCTTCCACTTCAATATCCAGGCCAAACTGATCAAAGTTATTTCCTCTTCACCCACTAAGAGAATTATTAAATATACCGTGAAACATGACACGAATCCACTATCTGTTTGGAATAGTATAAATAGTAATTTAGCACCCAAGGCATCCTAGAATATATATATATAAATTTTATATATATATATATATATATATATATATATATATATGTGTGTGTGTGTGTGTGTGTGTATATATGTGTGTATATATATATGTGTATATATATATATATATATATATATATATATATATATGTACTCACAGAAAGAAATATTATCAGTTTTCTCTGCAACACAATAAATACAGGGTAATTTCTTAATATTTAGATGCTATTGATTAGTCCCAACTGAAATGAGTCTCTTCAGGATGATGGCATGCTATTCCCTTTAACAGAATGCATCAGTTTTTAGTACAAGTAATTTTTTTAAAAGGACTATAAAGAGAAAAAAACCATACCAGCAGAGGTTCATGTTTATGAAAATTTTCTTCTAAGGTAGACAGAAGGAGGGCACAGTCCTCTAGAATTTCAGAGTGAGCTCTCCACATAAAATACTTCTGTATTTCAGCAGTTTCCTCTTAAAAGTCAGAGCTGAGGTTGACACTGGACAGTGCATTATGCAGCCTGTTTTGATGGTGCTTATAAACTCTATTTTTTAATATTTCTTTCGTTGAAACTGTTAAAATCACTTGCAATGCTCAAAGTTATTTATTTTTTCCTTCAGAACACTTGACCATTTGACCTCATGCATAAGATACCCCAACTCTTGTGAATCAATCAAACACACTGATGGAACCTTTACATGACTGGAACTTCCTCAGGCATAATCACCGTTCGTGCTTATTCTGCAGCTCTAAGGAGAAGAGGTGGTGTATTTGAACTTGCAATTTGAAGTTATAATAAAATTCTATAGCTCCTCACTGAGTAAAAAAGTTTTGAAAAACTGTATTTAACTTCCTCTTTCGATAAGATGACTACAGGTGTATAAAACCAGGATTTACATAAGCAAGTAACAGGTTTGGGGTAAATAAGTCATATTTTTCTAACATATTGAGTCCTTCTGCTTGTTACTGTGGGGTTTCGTTCCCCGGATTGGGGTGATCCCAAAAGATGGAAAAGTCCCTCCTCCAACCCGTGCCTTCGAAGAAAGACTCAGTAGTCTTCTGTTGTCTGTTCTCAAGGTAGTTTATTGTTGGTTATCTACAAGATTCTTCTCCTGAACTGCTGTGGCCCGTTCAGCAGCTCAGACAAAGGCACACTGCCCTCCCAGGGGGCTGGTGCCATCTTTGATATCATATATTACGTACTACATGTTTATACTTTTTCCCCAATGCCTACTATCTATATTGAATGGTGACTTTCTACTCTAAACCAATCTGTGAGTGCCAACATCACCAAAGACATGGAGGCTGGGAAGGAGAAAGAAGGAGGACAGGGCACACCCAAGTCCCTCCATCTTAGAATCCTTGACCCCCATGTACAAAACTTGGCCCCCTGCGTACAAGGCTTAAACCCCCCTGTACAGCACTCAAAAATCCTTCCCTTCACTTTGTGACTACTTCTACTACAATATCTAAACTTTTGTGACTTCTTGTTCTTCCTGCAAAGTTGGTAAACTGTTCCATGGGTCAGATTCAAAGCCACAGGGGTCTCTGGCTGCATGCCAGGGTCTCAGATGCTTCTGACCTGGGTCTGGAATGTCCAACAATGTCTGCAGGACATTCTGAGTTCCATCAGTTACAACTTAAAAAACTCCAACATTACAGTCTATTTATGACTCCCTAACAAGCAGTTCTTGTGGCTGATAATAAAGTGATGCCTGCTACAATTCAGTTGCAATAAACCAGGGCAATACTTTCAATAAAAGACTTTGTGGTAGGCACTCTTCAGAGAGAAAATACGACTCTTGCTATGACAACTTGTAAAACTATACTCAGATTTAAAATGTTAAGTAAAACTGTGATAGAGACATATCAGGTGAACTGGAATCATCACATCAACTGCTATTACTACTGACAATTTGGTCATAATTATAACTTTTTGTGCATAAAGGCATTATGAATATTGTTTGTGCCACACATTCATGTCTAATAATGACAGAGCAAAAAAACCTTTTGCCATTTATGTTAAGATTTGGTCACTTCACCAAAATGGTGTCACTACGTCTGACCAAGCCTCATAATCAGAGAGTCTTATTGGCATGAAATATTCCATTAAAAATACATACTGAAAGAAAAAAAACCCAATCTGTCTTGCTCTCAGACAACAAGATTTAGTATTATGGGCTGTTTTAATCAAACAATGAAATTAGAACACTTTAAAATCAACTGGTAGACACATATTGCCTTAACTCTGCAGAAGAGCTTCACAGGCAAAATTAATTAACGGGTCAATTCTTAAACTCTCTGTATCCTGTTATTTTCTATTTTAAAATGTTACTAATTTACAATGACTTCCATGACATTAAATTTAGGTTAACACACTAATATATATTAACAAGATAATTATGTCAAAGGTTATCATCAACAGTTCATAATAAAAAGTTATGCTCAAAAATAAAACTTATTATTTATAGTTTAGGCTGCATAATAAAGTATTAGCAACACAAAATGTTAATTAATTTCTAATTCTCTATTCTTTTATTTGGATTTCATGAAGGTTGATTGGACTTGATCCATCATTTTACGGAAAATTAATTATTTCAAATACATGCACCACTTTATGCAACCTGCCTGATTTGCATTGAGGAAAATTCAGCAGAAGTAATTGAGGCACAAGCAAATACTGGCACTGACTGAACTCAATTTTCATTCCAAATTTCTGCAAAATCCCAAGACACAACAATATCAGATGCAGGGGGAAAACAAACAAAAGCAATGTGTAAAGGGAACATGAAGAGAGAATATTACAAGAATCAGAGAACAAAGGGATTGCAGAACTATTTTAGTGCCATAGATGAACAGTGAGGGCTTCATTCAGGCAAGGTGGAATAAGATATCATATGGCATCCTGACAATTGATGTCTTCATTTAAATGTAAGAATTTACATTCTAATTAGAAAGAATTTACATCTTAATCAGAGGCAGCTGTATTATCTTGTTACTGTTTTTTTCAAAGGTAATGAACTAAAGTACTGCTGTGCTTTTTCAACCAGAAACTAAATAGACAGCATACAGTGTTATTTTATAGCCTACCTGCTGTAAGCTGTTATTAATATTTTCAGAGACTAAATTCCAACAAAATCTTTAAAAATAAAAATTGTACTTGACATTGCTCCAATGATATTATAAAGGCTTGTTTAAAATATTTAACCAAGACCCTTTCTAACTTATATTTTAAAGTACATGTAGTCATAAAGGTATCATTAATATGGCACCAGTGAAGCACACTTTCGTTTTAGGCTTCAAGTAACAGAGTATAATTTTGGAAGGGAAAAAGTATTTAGAACATTTTTAATAAAAAACCCAGTTCCACATGTACTTCTCCACATTGTCCACACAACACACAAGGAAAAATCAAATAAAAGATTGTTTTCGTAGCTCATGTGTAAATACACTTTCAGTTGAGGTCAAACTGGAGTGGTTCAGATGCTAATTCTAAAGGAGGAGTCCCACCAAGGAACATGGAGCTGCTTTTACAGGCATTTTCAGATTTACAAAATCATGCTTTAGTAGTTCAGCCTAGTTACAATTTTTTTTGGCTCTTGCACAATTTCAAGGGTTTTGATACCAACATATGATATACAACTGCTGATGGAAAACTTCAGGTGTGAGTGCAGAAGGAAGCAAAAACATCTTTTTTCCCAATGAAGAAATTATCCTGGGAATAGGTCTGAGAAACTCCTGGTTTAGTGACCAGCTCTGCAAAAACTAACTCTGGAAAAACTTTGTTTCACCATTACTTGTCTCTCCACATTTGATCGATCTCTCTTTCAGCTCTCAAAAACCCTCAAAAACTCAAATGGAAAATGTTTTGTAGGGATGGACTCTGGTTCGTAAATCCAAACGGAGATCAATTAGCCAGGCTTTGCCTTGCAGCAGGGATTAGAAAATACACATTCAACTCTTCAACCCAATTAATGCCATATTCTACTGAAACACCACTTCAAGGAACTCAGAACATAAAATACAAAATATTTCTTTATATTACAGATACCTGGGGGAAAAGGTCAAGCAAAATGAATCCCCCATGAAGACTGGGAGAGAGATTTGATGTGAGTGTTTTAGATCCACAATAACCTTAGGAAGTTTAGTTCCTCACCCCTGAATGTTCATGCCACCTACCTTAAATTAGGATCACTGAATTTATTGATAAATATTTGTGCATTTTGGCAGTGATGCAGTCTAAGAAGAGGTGATAAGGGGTAAAAACACACAGCAAGAATGTGAAAAGCAGCTGAATGAAGGAGATATTAGTGAAGGAGTGCAAGGAACTGAGAGAAATGGCTTCAATATATTATTAGAGGTGTTTGGTTTTACTTATTGCATTGTTTCACATTAGGAGATGCATTTGGATATTTTCCCACTCTCTAAGTATATATCCACTTGATAATTAAGCTACTACTTTTTAAGTTTATCCAATAAGTTTTCAATTTATTCCACTTGATAAATTGTGGGGTTTTGTCCTATGTCTGCTTCTTCCCATTCTGTTTACACTCTTCTAAAAATTTGCTTTGCTTCTGAATATATTTAAGTGTTCTTTTAGTTCATATGAATGACTGAAACTCATCTTGACACACTGTTGAGAACACTTAAATTTGCTGTAGCTATACTTTAATCTCTCTCTCCATTGTTGGTTATCACAATAAAAGAGTGTTTGACAGAAAAGAATATGTTTTAATTTACATTTACTGCTGATGTCTTCCTAATAACCACATTGTTAAGATCCCACTTACTGTTTAATTACTTAACATCATATCAAGAAATGTCACGGTCCAAAGGGTGGTTTTTCTAATAATGAGTGTATCTAATATCCAGGCTGTGTCTAAAAGAATTCTGTATCAAACAGTTTTAAGTAAAAATCAAACACCAATTTGTGTTCTCATATTAGGCTAAACATTTTGAAACATGAGACATATTAAAAAATAAAATAAAAAAAAGAAACCAACTAGACAAAACCAAGTGGCCACTTACAATTTTAAAAATGCCAATTTTAAAAGCACTCCCACTTAGATTCTTCTATTATGACATGGAAAAAGAGCAACATATTCTTTGGATGAGCACTCATCATATTCCCTCTTTCCTGTGAGAAGGAAAGCAGTTTGTGAAAACCTCTGGGATGAACTCTATGAAAAGGGGAGATATTCCAGTTGTGCACATGGAAGAGCAATGGAATCTCAGTGAAATGGCACAGATTGCCCCCAGTCCTGGCTGAGCTCCCCTAAAACCCATGTTCATGTCAAGAACAGGGCTGCTGCCTTCTGCATCAGGCCCTTCATCTCTTTGGTTGATGCAAGTAGGATCAGGACCAGCTGATTAATTCCTGCTACACCAATTAATTTAATGTCTCTCAGGCTTTCCAAAGAACAATTGACTTTGTCCTCCCTCCTCTCAGAGCAGCCTGAGGTCTGTGGGCTTTATTTGGTTCAAAATCCCACTGTGGATCTGAGCAACTGCCTGCATCATTGGCAGGTTTCTCTCTGCCAAGTCGGACTGAAGAGAGCTCTGTCAATGTCAAAAGTCAGTGTTTTGTGACTCCCCCGTGGTGTTAAGGACACAGAGCAGGCTGAGAACAGAGCAGCAGGACAGCTTCAACATGAGGAAGGTGAGATACAGCTGTCCCAACATCCTGTTCAACACAGGAGCTGCACTTCTCCAAGAGAACCAGGAGTGTTTGAAGACTCTGTCACTCCCAGTCTGGTGTGTCAGAAGACTGAGGACTCAAACCCGCGCTAAGAAACATCCATCCTAACTACTACTATGGGTTTAGCTCTTCAGGAGAGCTCGTCCTCATCCTCATCCTCATCCTCATCCTCATCCTCATCCTCATCCTCATCCTCATCCTCATCCTCATCCTCATCCTCATCCTCATCCTCATCCTCGAGTATCCAGCTCACACTGGATTTAGTTATTCAGGAGAGAAGATCCTGGTGCCACCTGAAACGCCGGCTGTAGGAACAGGAGCTGAGGGTTAAATTGATGCACAAACATTCTGCTCACTGGGTGCAGTTCTGCATGTGGATGTGGCACATCCAGCTGGGTGTGGCCATGCTGCACAGAAATCATCTGGAATCTTCCCTAAATTACATTCAAATGCCCAAGACCAAGCATGCTGGATGCAGAAACACCAAAATATCACTGAATTCCTACAGAATTAGCAACAGGAAGAGATGCAACTTACAGAAAGGTACTCATGTCACTGGGATTCTAAACATTTCCTAAACAATACTGAGCTGTTTCATCTCCACTAAATGAACTGTTAGATTGATTCTTGATGTCACTGCTGAATCAGCCAAAAAAACCCCAAAATCTGAATCACAACCAGGTCGTGGATCCAAACAAGAATAACACTTTGGAATGATTATATTTTAAAAATTGGTTTATATGTTCAGAATTAGAAAAGAAAAACTCTGATTAAAAAGTTTTTAAAACAAACATAACTGAAAAAAAAAGCTTTTTAAAAATCATTAAATGACTGCCTATTAAAATGCTTATTTAAGCTTTCCTCTGCCACTTACTATTGTCAAAATATACAGCAGTAGTTAATAAGACAAGACTAGACTTAACTATTGGCTCTCATAATAAAACATGAAGATAAAAATGAGGCTTGGTGTAATTTATACGAGAGAAAATGATGTACTAAAAGCAAGACACTAAATCAATTTTAAACACCAAACACAATTTATGTCTGACTTTAAAACTCATCCTCCAAACATTAATCTAGACAAAGGCCAGAAACTGAATGAGGCTTAATTTGTGAAACTGATACCTTTCATCATAACCTTTAGCTGAAAAGGTCATTAGATATATTATATCTAAGTGAGCAGCTTATCCCTGCTTCATTACTGATAATTAAGGCAAGTAATATTTTCTTGACAGTAATGTGTCCAGTAAGAGATATTGTCTAGTTTGCATAAACCAGACATTAATTACCAGAGTAGTATCAGAGATAAAAAAAATTAAGTACCTGTGTAACATAATTTCATTATTTTTTCTTCATTTCCTTAAAGAATTAGCAGGCTCAGAAACATAATGAGCATATTAAGAAATCCATTTTCAAGCATTTATTAAAATCCTTATTACACATTACACAAATATATTTTTGCACTTACATAAACAGAAATGAAGGCATCTTCACATACACACATTATTTAGATATTTTGTCATCTTGCTTTACAGGGCAACATTCAATGGTGAAGTGGAGTTATCAAATAACAGGTTCATATTTGGACTTAATTTCAAATGTTAAGGCTTTCATATAGATGCAATCACAAATGATGCCAAGACCTCTGATCTGCAGCTTTGACACATGCAAAGGCTGTTTCCCCTCATTTGCATAAATGGTATTTTTGCAGCTATGCAGAGCAGCACAGGGATCAAATATCCATGTGAGGATGACAACGCTGTGCCTTAGATCATGATCCTGTTAACAGTTTTCATTTCTCACTAGAAACTACTCTTAGTGTTTTTAAAAGCTGTAGTGCACACTGTTTAACAGATAGAAGAATGAGAGATGAATTTTTGGTTTTCCCAGCTTTTACAGAGTTGGGCAACTGAGAGGCATTTAAAAGGACTTTATTCCATTACCAGTCTCGATGAAGGGTGAGACAAGAGATGTAAAACTCAACACCATTCCATCAGAAGCCAAGCTATTTCCTGGTTACAACACCTTATAAATGTTTTTCAGCCCATTAGCTTTTGCTACACCATGCTGCTGTTACTTCTAACACCAATCACCCACATTTTTATCCCTATATTTTTACCACCTATATTTTTACCTGGTCCTGCTACAATGCATCTTTCACAGTTCCAATTCTCCAAATTATCTGGTGTTTTTGCAAGGCCATATTCTGAAACTTGTTGAAACTTGTTTCTGGTTCAGTCTCTCTCTCAACAATGTCATCTCTGCTCCATGGCCTCCCTAAGGCAGCACACCTTATCTCAGAGTTTGCACACAGATGTACAAGGCTGTGTGAGCCTTCTGTCAGGTTTGGAGAATCCTTTACAAACCCATTTCCCTCAACGAATTACCTGCAATGGTTCCCTCTCAAGGTATGTTACCAAAACTACCAACCTGCACTCCACGCTAACCTAGACAAATGCTGTCCAGAGAGACTTTTACCCCTTAGTCAGGACACAATCCATAGAGGCTGCTGTCACCCTGTGCCCTGCAGAAACCATAAAATTGGTACCTTATCCTTTTCTCCCTTGAAGTCCTCTCCCCATGAGCATTTGCACGATGGGAGCTCCAAGCAGCATTTCCCACAAAGCATCACTAATTTAGAGGAGGGCCCAGGGCTCCTTGTTGGACAGACAGCTGTTACACTAAAGCCTGCTCCCTACCAGATGTGGTGGGCTCCAAAGAACATTCCCTGGGCTTTGCAGGGAAAAGATACCCTGTCATCAAAGGTAGAAAGAAGATGGGTGGGAAGGAGTAGGAGAAAGACTGTCACAGCTATGGATATCAGCTGTGACTCCCTGGAGCTTGGATGGACATATTCAGAACCAGCCAGAGGAACACTTCTTATATTTATTTATATTATATTTATTTGTGCACATTGTTCCGAGCCAGTTAATGCTTTAAGTTGGCTGACAATGTGTTATCACCATGGTCATTTGTCAGACACAGACCTTAAACACTGGAAAGTTAATTGGAAGATCTGTTTTGTGATAACCACCTAATGAGAAACCAGCATGAAAGCTAAATTAAGGAAAAATAGGTGAGTATCTGGAGAAGACAAAGAAATCTTTCAGTAGTAACTGAAACAATTAAAATTCTGATTGAGTCTATTTTTGAAATTTGTGTTATGCAAAATGACCATTTTGCATCAGCAACTTTGACACAAAAGCATTGCTTGAGTTAAAAGAAATGTAAGGAAAGTGAGGGTAAGATAATGCCCGTGCCTGTATGTGCTGCCCCCTCACCCCTGAGGCAGGACCATCTGCAGTTGTAATTAATGTTTTTTCCTCCTTCCCCAGGGCAAAGACCAAAAAATAGTGGTGAGATAAAGTTGTGTGAACTCGCTGGCACCTGTGAGAGGACATGGAGCTGCAGTTGTGTTCATGTGAGACCATAACAGCCAGAGCATCGTGAGTGCACAAAAAAACTAAATCTCAGCACATTGGCATTCCCACCACTCAGTCTCTCACATGGTCCAAATCCTGGGCACAGCCCGATTTTTCCAACAGGAGAGTAACCAAATTGATTTTATTTAAAGAGGAGATTCACTTAACCTGGAACACATTGTCACTTCAAGCCAAAATAAAGCTATTGATGCTCTCACTGAAAACTGGCTGCGTTCATCTGTGCAATCCTGCCAGACTTGCTTGTGACAGCAGTACCCAAAATGGCATTTCCCATGGCAGATGGCCAGGATATTTCTGCCTTTTCTTTCGGGTCAATACCTAGTCACGGCCTGGCTACCTGTGAGGCAGGAACCACCATGGGGAGTGACCAGGTCACAGCAGGACCTGAAACCAAGCCCACACTGCCATTTGCTCACAACTTCAACATCCCAAGGACCAGAAATCAAACCAGAAGTCACCACCACAAATATTAACATGCTATTTTAACATCTCCTTTGATGGAAAATGCCCTCATTCTTCCCAGTTTCTTGGGTAGAACAAGTGATGGCAATCACTGGCACCTGGCAGATACAACAACCAAGGTTATTTTTACTCTAAATATCCTGAATTCAGTTCTGAAGAAGTTGCTGATTAGCCTACAGACTCCTTCTAAATTAGAACTATTATTCTTTGACATCAGAGCAGTACTGCTGAGTTAGTGACATGTAAAACATTGCTCATTGGTGTCAGGATTTGTAGGATTATGGCATATGATACTGCAGATGGCTATTTATTTATAAAGTGTAGCACTGTTTCAGTCAGGAATTATTCATTTGTGGCATAATATTGACAAAAATCTCTTGCATGTATATCCTGAAACATTTGCTGTTTTCAGTGCTACTTCAAATAATGACTTCACCCATCTGGTTCTACTCCGTATTTTGGTTAAAAAATGATCTGAGTAAAAACATAAAACAATCTTTTTTAGCCCATTCAGAGAATCAGTATGCTTTAATGGGTAATCACATTAAAATTATTAATATCTCCTATAAACCAGCAAAAGAAATTGTTTTCTTAACTGTTATTTCTCATTTTGCAATAGATAAGTTTTCGCAGTGTGAATTTCTAATCTTTGACTTTACAAGTTCTGGCTGTCATTTGATTGTGGGATCTGTATTTTCCTTTTTGACAGAAGAATGAAACTGAGGTCCAAATTACTAAACTGGAATAAATCATTTCATTTATAAACAAAGCTACTTGAATCTTTTCAAAAGACAGAAAATTGCAAAAAAAACCCCAAAATCTAGGTTTTCTGTCCCACTGAATATACAATATACACAGAAATGCATTTTGTATGAATTGCATTGTGAACATTGATTAACCTCTCCCAACTAAATGATATCACAGTCATTGAGATAGCAATGCAAACATAAGTTATTTTCATTTAAATATAGGTTCACAAGAAACTTCTAATTGTAAACTGGCTCTGGAACAAAGTTCTGAATCTGGTCTGCTTAATGAAATTAATAAATTTATACATTATACTATACATTTATATATATTATACATTACAAATGTATACAGATTGCTCATTTCTTAGCCTGATAATGTGCTCAATGTGATAGTTTCCTATTATTCCAGCAGACAGAGGATCTTGTTATTTTTAGTAATATTTCATTGCTCCTACTTCCCCTCGATTGTTGTTCAATTTGGCAGTTACTATGACACTTATTCTTCTAAAACTGTCAGTAACACACATAATGTAATATTTTTTCAAATAAGAAATGTAATGCTGGAAACTTTGAGAACCTCACTATAGATCAAAGGCGTAAACTTAAGTTGACAACTCTTCCTAATAAGTCTTTGCTTTTCACAGCTTGCCTCAGTTTAAGAGGCAAAAATTAGCATTTACTGCTTGAAATGCTACCACTGCATCTTCAGCCTCTCAAATCTGAGCTCAGAAAGGTCAAAATCCAAATCTGATTTATTGACAAACTGGGGAAACAGCCACTGCCCAAATCTAGCCACTGTTGGCAGTTATAAAATTAATTTTGCAGCTGCATAATTATTTCAGTGTTAATTTGACTAGAAAACAAATTGAATATTCTGGATGACTGTACAGAGGATGACAAGAGATGGAATCAGATTTTGTTTTTAAAGGCATTCCAAGGAAGGCACATCATTTTTCTCCATTGTTCAGTTAAAACATCAGGCTTAAATGTGTTTTGAGCACTTGGGAACAAAGTACAGACTCCTTGAGAGTGTTCAGAGTGGGTTTCCTCCAAGAGCATGAGCATGAATGTGTTCTCCTCGTGTCCCACACCTTCCCCTGCGACACACAGGGAGCAGGGGGAGCACCACTACAAACCCGACAGCTTTCCAGCAGGTTTTGGCCATGTACCTGAAAATCTCATTTTTATTTTAAGGTTTTGACAAATGGAAAAATCATGTTTAAAATTCTGACATCTAAACCTGCAATTTCATGCTCCATCTATGCAACATCCCCTTTAGATGTAAATACAACTGAAAGTAAACATCATTTAAAATTATTCCGCTTAAGTTCAGTACTATGCATTTTCTCATATTAATTACCTAGAGAAAACAAAACAAAAAAAAAACAGTCAAAAAAATTGCAGTAGCTCTTTAAAAATGCAACTCTGGACCTACATTCCATATTCACAGTATTCATTACACTCTTTGTCATCTTCATTACCTTATTATGTATTTCTGCTTCTCAGGCCCACAAAATTTTTGCAAATAGCAACATCATATAGGCATGAGTAAAAATGGTGTTAGTTGGACCTTTGTAGCCTGTTATTGAAATGCAAAATTTGAAGTTATGTTGTGTGAGAAATTTATACAGGAAATTTTATTCATGGTGTTTACAGATGATGTTTATCATCTTGTGTACATCTATACTAATTCAGATAACCAAAATTTATTTGATTTATCTTTCGCTTTATCTTGATTTATCTTTGGTTTATCCTTTTGATATTTGATTTATCATTTGTTTATTCATTTATTTTGTCAGCTGCACTTGCTAGCACAGTCAAAAACAGTTTTTGGTTTTTTGGAGCAGTGTTTCAGAAACTGTTAAAAATGCTGAAATACGCTAAAAATTTTATATTCCTCAGGAATAATTTTGCTTTTTGTTTGACACAAAGTCATTCTTGAACACTGCACCAAGGAAATGAGTTTCACGGGTCAGTCTCCTTGTCAGGATGTTCCAGGGTATCAGTCACTGTTGTAAATTGAGAAGTTTAACTGCTGTTACTTTTGCTGTTTGCTTCCTACACTACAGATAAAAAAAATTAGGGAAAGAACTGGCACAGAATTCAATATGGAAATTTCTTGTTCACCTGATGTGTAATTGAAAAATGGCAATTTTTATGAATGCAGTCTCCAAGCTCAACCACTTTAGTATGAGCATCAATGCCTAAGCTTCTTTTTTTTTTGGGAAAAGGTTAAAAAAGTCCACTTGTTTAATGCAAAACCATGGCTACCACATAAGCTTAGCCAACTTCTTTTCTACAACATTTGTGAGGCTGTGCAATAACCCTCCTGTGGAACAGCTGCACTGACACAATGGGCTGCAGACGTTTTTACTGTCCTAATAATCCACATATTAAAGAGTCCCTAAATACTCATTGATGCGACAGACCATAACAACTCCCTTGGAGCTGCTTCAGTTTATCAGGTCAGTGATCTGCATGCTGAGGATTCCCCAGGTACTCATTGACAGGTAGCATCTCATATACACTTGTACTAAAACAATAATTGCTTCAAAGGAACTGTTAAATCCCAGTCGCAAGCACAAATTAATTTAAAACCACTGAGACAGCACTTTGTTTTTTCTACAGATCTGACAAATCTGGACAAATTTACTAGACAAACCAAGACATCAGAGCAAGGACAAGCATCCCCACATGGTATGGCTCTTAGCATTGTCTTAAAAATGCCACCCACCTTGGCCTCAATGAATTACAATCACTGCCTTTCTGCTAGGCAAGGGTGACCTAAAAACTGTCCTGGCCACTGTTAGAAAAAAGTGAACTAAAAACCTATTATAGAGTTAATAATCTTAATGGAAGATGTAATTTGTTGTTGCCCATGTCCTCACTTTCTTTCTCTGTGTAGTGTTTCTTCTGTCTTCAACTCTTTACTACAAATCACCGAACCCCTTATTTTTTCCTTTCTCTTTTCTTACATATCCCAACAAGCGTTTAGCCTTGTCAGCCCAGACTCCTTTAATTTCTTACTCTATTGCTACCTCTCACTAAATATATGCCCTGCAGATTAGAGGAAAAACTAGTACAGCCTCAAAACCTTTTCACCCAAAAGAGCCTGTGGTGGTTTACCTGCAGCTCCCACCCAATGCATCACAAATGAGTCACACTCTAGTCAACTTTCTGCCTTCTTCTGAGTTTCAGACAAAGCTGAGCATGAAAGTGTTCATGCCTACAGTCAGAACACAGCTCCTCTGAAGGCACAAGTCCAGAAAAACAGGCTGATCCACAGTGTTGAGCTAGAATGCCTTGGAATCCATGCCCAAGATGAACTTCAGCCTGATAATGCAGCCCTTTGGTACAGGAGCTGTATGAAATTTTGGTACAGCTGTATGAAATTTTGGTACAGCTGTATGGAATTTTGGTGTACAGCTGTATGGAATTCTTCAGGGCTCAGTCTGATATTCCTGCTAGCTCTTACATCACTTGCTCCACAGGGCTCTGAAATCATACACTCCAAGTGTTATTTATAGCCCAATCAAGACACAAATCAACTGCACTGCTTGTTTATGTCACTTGCTTTTTATGAGCCATTTGTGTTATGGCTACCAGGACTCATAGATCCAGCTGACACTGGCTGTTGTGTGCTTGGGAAAACATGCTTCATGAGAATTGTAATTCCAGATCAGATGAGACCTCAATCAAATTTCCATTAACAGTCGGGGTAGATGCAGTGTTCTTGCACAGAACTCAACAGCTCAAAGCTGATAATCAAAACAAGGAACCACAACAAGAAGTGGAAGCATCAAAATTCCCTGAACAGATCCATGACTTGCATAATACTGACTATGATAGAGGATACAAAGTGATTTAAGAGATTAAAGAGATAATATGATAGCTGATAGTAATGTAACACTGGCACTTAGACACTGCCAACTCAGATTGTGACAGTTCACTTCTCAAAACCTAAACAGCATCATAGAAATAAAGAAGAAAGCAATACCTCTTCCCATGGAATACTCCTAATAGGTAACGTTTCTTCTTGGTCTATATATTTTTTTCCATTGCCAAGACCTGAATTGTTTCTCTCCAGCCTTTATCTTTATCATCTTGATAAATCCAGACAAATTCTAAGCACTACTACAAAGATTATTTTTCTAGTCCAGCGCTTTGGTTAGGAACACCAATGTCATTCTAGCCCTCCATTGTCCCATTTTTTACTGATGAAGCAAACACAAACCACATATCTTAATTTTCAAGGTCCTTGCAATTTAACATCACTTCAAATATCTTAAACAGCAGCATGCTTATCCTATATCTGTGAAATCTATCTTTTGTTTTCTCTTCTTAAGTTTGGGATGCTTTGCATACAAAAACTCCCATAATGTCTCATTACACTCTTTCAAAAATTCCTCAAAAGTTTCCTCTATCAAAATCTCTTCTATCTTAGAACATATATGCTGAACTAATCTAAGGCTTAGGCTAGGTTGATGAAATCCCAACACAGCAAATCACTGACTTTTTTCTGCTTAAGAAGATAAGGACTGGCACTGTTAGCTTGAAAAGCTCTCCCAGCCTCATCCTAGTGAAACTGTAAATGATTTTTCTTGATGGAGCCAAAGGATTGGAGATAGGGACAGGTGTGTGTCTGTGTAGCTCTCTCCACAGCAAGAACCCTCTTTACAAATGAGGCCAGAGGTGTTAGAATCCTCATTCTGGACATGAACTCGTAAATGAACCATAAATTCAAGGTGGGCCAGCATCTTTCTGTCGCGGAGAGAGACTCCTACAGGAAGAATGCTTGTCTCTTGGGTGCTTCCTGCTTCCACTGGCAGAGGGTTTGTGTTCTTTCGAAGCAGTTTTATGGAACCAGGGTGCCTAAAGGACGTGGGCACTGTGTATCAGGAGAAAGACAAAATGAACTAAGTAAGTAATGGTGACAGTGTCCATAAGTCTTCATCATTGTCTTACACAATCTCCAGCAAGATTTGATGGTACTAAGTAGACCTATCTCCAAAATAAGTGCTAAAGCAGCACCAGATTGAGGGTGAACAATCCAGAAACAAGAAATTGTTCACACACTTGTGCTGAAGGGAGGAAAGGCAGAGTGATGAAACACCTGAAGCAGCAGTAGTATCAATAAAAGTGGTTGGATTGATATGTTTTTTCTGTGCTGTGTGATTGAAGCCAGTTCTCTGAATATTCATGAGGAACAGGTTTCAGTCTGTGCAAAAGCTTTTTTTGTGTTTCTGTCTTTGTGGGGTCTGTGAAGAATCAAAGACATCTAAGTATAAGCCTAGAATTTTTAATGTTGTGTGGAACTTTCACCAACTGTGTAGCTGAATGAAACAATTCATCAAACAGTAGTTTTCCAACCAGAGATTGCATTTCTTTCAGCAAATCAACACTATTAAGTCACAAGGACTCTCTGTTGCCAAGGAATTCAGAAAACAGTCCGTGGCAGTGCCCACAGCATTTGGAGCAGCCTGATTTGAAGTTCTGCTTGTCAGCTGAGCTTCCATCCCAGAGGACAGAGACCCCTCCCTTGAATCTCTAGGACACAAGACTGACTTTCAGGCTTCCTTTTGTTAATGAGCTCGTATTAACAGCCAGCAAGAGTTTGGTTGCTAATCAAGTGTAGCAGTAAAGAAGCTCAGGCACTAAGCCAGCTGCTGAAGGCATTCCAATATTTGGTGTCTTTGTCTGAATCTCAGAATTATTGCTTGGTTTGGGTTGGAAGGACCTCTGGAGATGATCTAGTCCAGTCTCCAAGAAGAGCAAGATCCTCCCATCATGGTTTTTAAAAGAAAGATGGGGAAGGTGGGAAGTGAAGAGGAATGCAGGATGGATGGGAACATCAGTCAAAGAGCAGTGATCGCAGCCCAAAGATAAACAGCATTAATAATATAAACAAATCCATATGCCAACTGCTGCCCATGTGGCCTGATTCAGCACTTTGCATTTAGTTATATTTACTCCATTTTCACAAAGCTTGAAACTGTATGGAAAGTACATACCAACATTAAAAGTTTTAGTGAGACTGTTGCTAATTAAGTATTTTCCAGTAGCTCTCTTGACGAAGACATAAGGTCTTTAGTCAATTGAAAGTCTGAATTGACACCTTCCAAACATCTGCTGTATCCCAGGAGTTGCATTTATGTCTGATCTGTGAAGTGTTTTTCAAAGGATGTGTAAAGCTTTATAAATGGAATAGAGAGCATAACACATACTCCTTTATAAAAATTACTACTTTTTTGAAGTAGAATTTTAAAAGCCTCTTCTAGTTTCAGTCTCTGAAAGCACAAATCTAATTTCAAGAGGATTTAAAAGTTATGCTTCTGTAATACAAAAGTACTCTTAATGATCTCTTATTACTTCTAGAATAACAAAGGGGTTATTAACCACCACACTAGATATGGAAATTGATGAGGGAAAGCTACCTAGAATTACAGACCAGATTTAAAAATAACTGCATTTTCATCTTGAAATGTAATGTTCAATGACATTGCACATAAGTACATTTAGAGATCCTAAGACATGATCAATAAATTTAAGTGTACAATCAGATTAACAAAATTATTTAAATATATATGCTCAGTATTTTTAAAGGATTGTTGGTTATCTTGAAAATGATATGATATTTTTCATTTAGTTTCAACTGCTGATGGATTTGCAGTCCCCTGCAATTCAAATCCCTCTCCCTCAGTTCCCTGGGCAGTGCAGTGGTAACAGGAGGAACTCCTCTACCACCTCCAAACCCCTCTAACATTGTTTTATAGACAATAAAACCAGTGCAGGTATTTAATATGCAACAGAAGAGGCTTGAATAAGGCCTCATTTTTGTGTGACAACTGCTCATTCTGATGTGGACAAGAACATTTACACATGAGGAAGGTCATGACATCAAGTCGTGGCTGAAAGCTTTTAATGCCGCACAGGAAAGAGCACACAAGAAAATCTCAAATCCAGACAAAGAATTTAGGAAGTTATTTTTTAAGAAGTCGTGGTTAATACCAAAGGAAACATTAAAAAAAAAAAAAAAAGTTCTGGAACCATGCACAAACCAAACAGCTTCCCCCAAGGAGTGGAAGATGTCAAGGCAATAGGACACAAGCAGCTGTGGGTAGCTCTGCTTGGGCTGCCAGGTCTGAGATGGTGACACTGCTTTCTGCCCCCAAGACAGCAGGTTTAGAGTGACCAGCACCTACCCAGGGCACTGTATTGGGCCACAGGGGGACACTCAAAGGGAAAATAATCAGAACGAAGTCGATTAAAATAAACAAATTAACAAATATGGAGAGCAGGACATAAATTATGGGTAGATTTAGTACATGGCTGCTGTAACAGGTGAGCTGAGCATGGCTGTGTGGCTGAGTAATTCTTCCGTGCCTTCAAAGCAGCTGGTTACTAAGATCAATGATTTATATATTCAAAAGGGTGCTGATTCCTCTGGACTTGTTGGCTGGAAATGCTGTAGAAAGCATGATACCCATATAATTTAGCTTCCTCCCCAAAACTGAAATAGATACGAGCACAACATCCAGCTGTCAAGCATTTCAAAAAGATTACTAATTCAGTTTGAACTTAATCTGCTGAATGAAAGTACTTTAAAAATGTATTTCAGCTCTAAGGAGAAAAGTCTGAGTTGTGTGACAGAGAAAAGTTGTGCGCCATTGCCACTCCCCTTTTCAGCAACAGGAGTGAGCTGTACTTATTTGAAAGGACAATTTGAGTGGGGATCTTTGTGCTGCTGTTAAAATACAAAAAATACCAGCAAAAACATGCTGTTACACAAACCAGTGAGGAATCAAAACATATCCCAGAGTGAACTCATCAGTGTTTTCTGACTGCATTATCACAGAATCATAGAATATCTTGAGTTGGAATGTAGAATCATAGAATATCTCCAGTTTGGAATGCAACCAGTGTATCTTTTAACTCAATATATGGAAACTATAGAAGAAAACTACAAAGAAATTAGCTATCTAGAAATACAACTTTATTACTCTAACTATTCAGAAGGGTTGCATTTGAAAAATTAATTATATCTGATGAAGCATTAGTGATACACCTCACTAATGAAAAGCAGCACTCTTGACATAGGCTGCTACTTAAAATATTATGATAAAAGTGAACTCCTACAAAAAGGACAATATTTGGCAAAAAGGAATCCTAGACAGCTTTTTACTCTGAAGATAATTTGAGTAATCTTACCCAGAGATAAAAGGTCTGTCTTGTCAGATCATATTTGTACAGTCAGGTTTTTAAACCAGTAACTATGCACAATATGAATAAATTTACAGTTTGGAAAAAAGAAGTAAAAGATTACTTTTGCTTTTTCATTCTTTCTCAGGTTCTGCGCTATCCAAATGCTTCAAGCAGTTTTGGTAATGGTCAACAGAGTAACAGGTTCTTTGCCTGCACTACTGGAACTAGCTTAGAACTTCCTAACATCTCTCTGGATAGACTTTTCTGCAGCTTAGGGAGTTATTCTAGCCAAGCTTTAATGCACAGACCGTTGTTCTGTTTGTCCTTACTTTGGTACTTCTCACATAATTTTTCTGCTGACCAATCTTATGGCTGCTGCTGAGCTCCAATCACAGTTCTGCTGTCTCTGAGGCCTGCCTTTTGCAGCTTTCCCAAAACACTCTGATTTTATGGATTCCCACAAATCCCCCTTGAATTTTCACCTCCTATGCACCCAATATTGGCCTGGTTAATCTCAAAGGAAGAGCTCTGATGAAACAAAGATCCCGAAAGGCTTCACAAACCCAAAACCCTTTAGGTTAGGAGAAAGCAGCAGCCGCGCGCCCGCAAACAAGGAAGTCTAGGGGGAAAAGAAATAAATTAAAAAATCTCTGCCTATACATGCTCTGCAAAAAAAGTCTCCTGACACAAATAAAAGGATCCTCCCCAACATATGGAGGAGCTGCTCTGCCCTTCCGGGGATGGTCTGTAGCTATGTTCACCTCGGGCACGCCAAGGAGAGGTGAGTTGTCAAATGCAATTTCCATCAGGGGCTGGCTTGGTTGAGGCACAGGAGCTGGATGCAATGATGATAGATAGTTTATCCCAGCCCCAAACTGCCGCCTGGGAAATCTTGCACGCAAACGAAGAGAAGCTCAGGCATTATTAGTGTCAAGGAGGTACACACGGGCAAAATTTGGTTGGCAGCCAGGCAGGATGAATCAAGGCGAAAAAGTGACCAATTGCATGTTCAAAATGGAAATGGATAGGCATGTCGTAGTTTGGAAGGGTTTTAAACGCTAGGAAAAAGTCATGCATTATTAATTATTCAGAAATAAATATTTAAAAAGTCTCGCTCTGTGGAGAAATACAATTTTTAAGTCAATGTAAATTACATGTATAGTGTCCTAATTTTTAGGCTTCTTTATCTCAGAAGCTTCACTACGACAGTTCAGAGGACTTCTTATTATATAACTTTAAAATACTCCCATTCAGAGCATTGCAGATTAAAAAATTATCTACAAAATAAACATTTTAAAAGCAAATAAACGGTGTATTAGTTTTTTGAAATATTTGTAAACAAAGCAACCACTTGTGCCCCTCACAGTGGAGTACAACGCTCATATTTATCACCTTCACCTTTTCAAAGCTACCTAAATATTTAATGAACTAAACAGCAGAATCCACCTGTGTGAGCAATCACAATCCTTGGTTCTCTAAATAAATAGCAAAAAATTGCTAAAAGAGAATGTCCTCAAGTTTCATTGCCTGAAGTGATACGCTCTGACAAATCTAACAGCTCTTTCTGTGTCATTCCTAATGCACTTGTCACTCAGTATTATCCATCCTCATTAATGACAATGGGAAAGTTTATCTTGGGAACACGTTTTAAATCATCCACTCTTTACAATGGGACCATGAAATCTCTTACAAAACATGAGGCGGGAACTACTCTGACAACAAAACCCCTTCCTGGCAGCTTTACTCTTAATTCCTGTTCAAGGAATAATGTGTTTATCACACAACCACACGGAACAATATATTAGATGAAACTTGAAACAAGAATAGCTGCTTTGATTTTTCAAGATGGAAAGTGATTTTCCAATATTTTTTTTTTTATGTTGGGAACATTAAATCTTTCAGGGATGTAATTTTGTAGGGAACCATACTTCCTCTTAAAAAAAAAAAAACCCTGATAAAATAGTTTGGATATTAATGGTGCCACAGAAATAGTGATACTGCTCACAATAAAAATTATCATTAAGGGATTATTCCTGGCTTTGCACAAATTCTGCTTTACTTATAGATAATTTTACCAGAAGTCTAGATTATATGTATAAAACCACTCCAGTTAGGCATAATTTCCAGCAGTAATATTCTGTTTTGATGATGAATTCTGAAAACTGATATGCTCCCTATGTCAGCACTATGCAACAGATGGATTGGAACTATTTCCTTTATTTTGGATGCCCTAATGTAAAAACTACAATATTCATTGCTTCTATTTTCATCATCTCATTTGTAACACCACCACAAACCTTCCATAAAAGCAGCAATTAACAGAAGTTACTTTCAAATGCACCTGACCACAATAAATGCTGATTTTTTGGATCAATTTGTACAGTAACAACAGAATTTCAGGATGAAAACCCGAGAAACTAAAATTAATGAAAATCAAAGAAGCTGCAAGAAAGTATTCCAGTTATTCCAACTTGTGTGAGCACAGACAAATACACTGAATGTGCAGGATAATACTTCCCTAAAGGATGCAAATACACATCAGGGTGTGGATGAACAAAAATGGGGAAGCAGAAGCAGTGAAGACCATGGTACAAATAGAATTTTAGCTCAGACAGAGGAAAAACTGCTTCTTATATGAGATTATAAGTAATCCACTGACAAAATCCATTCACTGCAACATTTCTACAATAGGGCCTTACTCTACTAACACAGTAAAAATTCTCCTTTGTAGATTTAAGGGTGTTTCAGTAGCCTGAACCTAATATTTTTATGGCCTTTTCAAAGTCAAAATGCCCTTTTCAGATCAATAAAAAATAATCAGAGATGCATTTCCACCTTAAAACTGTCTTTTGCATAATATGACTGCGGCCTTGAAAGTTCCTAAAGTAGTCCAAGTTTTTGTAGGACATCCAGAACACAAAAAAGCCAGTCCTTCTTTCCTTGTTTCCACAGGTTTTCAAAAACCATGACATAATAAGCCTGAAATTTTCAGGCTATTGCTGAAGATTTTAGCAGGCAATAGTGAATTGTCTTATTCTGCAAAAACTCACTTTATTAATAGAAAATTAGAAAATAGAAATTATGTGGCTTCCCATTTAACTGATGAGACATGAAATACCTCACCAGTAATTTCTTATCAAAATATAAAGGAAATCTGAAAAGAATAAAACTTGAGCAGGAGAGTACTAAATAGCTATTTAAAAGTAGCTGCTTAATGATACAAATACAAATACCAAGGTAATACTTTCAAAGATTATATTAATTTAAGAAATGCCTCTTAAACAAAATAAGAATTCCATTTAATTATAGAGCTCTTCAAAGCATCAGGAATCTCCTTTTAGTCACTTACTGAAATATCTGCACACATTCAATATTTATGCTGTCTTTCCCTCTATCCATTTTTAAACAGAATTAAAGGAGTAGCTAAAACTCTGCCAATAAAATGACAGGAAGGCTATTTTTAGTCTAGATGATGTAGACCAAGCATAAACAGCCCATGGCTATGCTACTATTGAGGATCAGATCTAAATACAAGTACTAGATTTCCTTCCTATTAGGGGTTTTTTTTTTTTTTAACAGCAACAAGAATTACAAAGTACATACTGGTCTGTATCTCTTAATAAATACTCATCCTAGAAGGAGAACCATTTTTCCCTTCACTGAACCAAAAAAAAAAAAAAAAAAGCTGATGTAATACTGCCATACTACTCTCTGGTAGAAAAAGTGCATTTGAGGCAGTAGAGGAAACCTGCAACGTGCCCAGAATTATAAAGCCTCACACCAAAAGGTGAGAAGTGTTGATTAGCAAGTTTACCACGCTGCTTTCAGGGGCTTTAGATTGCAGACCTGAGACATCTCAATCTCCAGAGACTGCAGGGTTTATCAATCAAGCAAAACATGACTCAATCCCTAATAAATCCACGAGAGAAGAGATGAAACCAATGGATAACCACACATAATAGAGAAACAGAAAGAAAATGCTGCTCAGCTGTAACATCTGGCACCTCCAGAGGCCAGGGATGTGTTCATCCTGTACATCACACATTGGATACCCAAGCTGGGGTTACATCCACGAGCAGGCTTGCCTTGGTCTGCTCTTGTTCATCTGCTTGTGTGTTGGCTCACAGATGAAAGCAGCTAAGGGGGAATGCCTAAACCCTGAGCTATCCTGGGACAGCAATCCTCAGCTGAGAACTCTCCCAGACCCAAGTACCACCAACTGCACAGAATCACAGAATTCACAGCATGGCTGGGTTGGAAGAGACCTTCAAGATCATCAAGCCCAACCCAGCCCCAACACCTCAGCCAGACCCTGGCACCCAGTGCCACAGCCAGGCTTTGTTAAACACACCCAGGGACGGTGACTCCACCACCTCCCCGGGCAGAACATTCCAGAACTTTATCAGTCTTTCTATGAAAAACTTTTTCCTTATATCCAAGCTATATTTTCCTTGGTGCAGCTCTTGGTGTCCTCTCAGTCTGTCAGCAGCTGCTTGGAGAAAGAGACCGACCCCACCTGGCCACAGCCACCCTTCAGGAGCTGGAGAGAATGACAAGGTCACCCCTGACCTCCAGTTCCTCCCTGCTCCATCTGGAGAGCCAGGAGCCAGCCTGGGTGAGGCAGTCACTGAGCAGCTCCTCCCTAAACTTGGGGATTGTTTTGCTCACAACTTATCAAAAGCCTGGCAGATATCTCAGGTGTATCACAGAAACTTCAGAAACCCCCTCAAAACTCAGCTCCCATGGCTAAATCCTGAAATGTTCACATGTGGGCCACACAATCCTGTCCTTCCCAGAAAAAGAGAGGTCCAGCGCCTTAGCAAAGATTACTAAAGATCTCAAAACCTTAAATATTGACCCACCAGGTTATTTTGAGAATAGCAGGTGCTGCTTTGGACGCAGGGTGAAGTGGATTTCTCTTGTGCAGTACTCACACACTTCCACTGAAAAGTGGCAAACTGGTTGGTTATCTTTGTTTTCTGCTTTTACTGTTCAACAAGGCTCAAGCAAACACACTACCCAAAGATTACTGGTTTAATATGAGAAAAAAAGTAAGTCCATTTAGCAACTGTTTTGTAAACGCGAACTTACAACACCAGAGTGAATTCTTAAGTAATTTTTCCTATAACAGACTTCAAACAGGAGAAAAGTAGATGAAAAGCCCATAGACTGTGTTTTCATAAGCTAAAACCAGGTTTTTCAAACCTTAAATACCTGAAATGAGGCATTTAAAATGAACTACTTTCAGCAAGTGCTACCAGCTGTTTTCTGAAAGTCAAGCAGCCTATGATTGGTGTAAGTTGGCAGCCAAATTCCCTTTATTTATGTCTGCATTTATGGACAGCAATAAAAAGCTTTAATTATTGTACACTATACAATTATTGCTTACTTTCTTCAGAAGGAAGGAGGAAACAGAACAGTTAATTCAGTAATATAATTCATTCTGAGGGGGAATAATATGGTGTCAATGTTAAGCTGGCCAGAAACACCACTTTAACTGCAATAAATAATGTTTTCCTTCTAGGAGACAGCTTCGCTCGATATTTCAAAAGCTATTGGTTTTCAACATGCAATGAGAAACTTTAAATTACATTATGTGTGATACAGAATCCTTTGAAAACCCTATGAAATATAACTGAGAAAAATCAAATACAAAAAAATATCAAAACCGTGTAACTAGAACAACTGTGAGAAAGAGAGCAATAAAGATGGCATGACCAAAACCTAATTTACTTACACTTTGGGCACTGTAGTCCTCACCCATTTTGCTTATGACAATCTACTTTTTGCACAATTCTCTTGGCCAGAAATGTAAGAATAAAATGTACTCTGGAATTTAGTTATAGCTAATACCCCCTAATTTAGCCAAAGCAGAAAGTAGTATTTGCACAACAGTTTTAGAACATTTTTTCTTCAGCTACAGTACTTTGCAGTGTATGTTTATTTTTTTCCTCTTCTCTCTTTTTGGCACTTTCATGAATTCTTTCAGAATTCATGAAAGAAGACTAATGACTAGTTTGCTCTCAATAAAAATAATTTAAAAACCCATGTTCCTGTATGTTAACAGCTCAATAAAGGGTAATACTTTTTGTGAACCAGTGAAAGAAATCGATCAGAAAAATGGTATGAAACAATTTCTGTAGAAGTGAAAAATTTAAAGAAACTATAAATTTGTGATTTCCTTACAGATTTATGTTCCCCCAAAACCATTAATATTTTCAAAAGACTGGAAAAGTTGACACTTAATCTTGAATTTCCAGAGTTACAATAAAACATTGGAAATTTAAGTGTGTTACTAGTCACAGCAAATGTTTGGCAGCATTGATCTGTTTCCCTACAAAATGTCATTTTAACCCTTTAGGGTTAGTATTAGGTAGGGCTATCTTCCAGTTTCCTCGTTCAGAGAGTACTTTGAGTCACTTCCTACCCAAAGATCATAATTAAAACCAGAGCAAACTGCACTGAGCCAAGGAGATCCAGATGGGTGCACATCTTGGACATGGAAAACCATCCTCCTCTCATCCCTTTTCCTAAGAGCCCTGAACTTGAGGGCATGGCAATAAGGTTCAGGTACAATGCACACCTGTGGATGAGAAAATGGGACTTCCTCTCAGCTTGCATTTTCATTTTCCTGCCTTTACAGAGATACAGAAAACCTGAGATGCGTTTTACCATGTAACACCCTGATTTGTTGCTCTTTGTGAAATGAGAGCATGATACAATGACAAAATATCCTAATTTTATTAAAACTCGTGATATTTTAAAGAGCATTTAATGGAAGTGGCACTCAGTTCCTGCTGAGAACTACTACAAATATGGGGCTTAACTCATTTTGCTTCTTAAAGACTCACCATTAATATCTTTCTAACTCATGCCCACAGCCCCTCGTCTAAAACATAGTGAATAATACAATAGTGATTAATATAATAATGAATAATACAATCCTTTACAGAGATTTGTAGAGAAAGAGTTTTTCAATCCTTATCAACCAACATTTTTACAAAGGATGTCCTTATTCTAGCTGTCTTCCAATAGTTAGAAAGTGGGAATATGTCAGCTGCTTTACTTTTCTGGCAAATGCAGGAGAAGTTGACCCACTTATTTAGAGACTGAACAGGCCAAACCCTTTCATGCTGCAACACTGACCCTTAGCACAGATCCTGAGAATGAGCAGCCCATTACAACATGCACAAGTGACCTTCCAGAGCATTAATGACTTTGTGGCGTACGTTCTTCCCTTGCAACAGCATGTGGCATAAATATTTCTAAACACCAGAATGATTTGTTTAAGTAAGTTCTGTTAAATGGGCTCTGTTTGCTAACAAGAAACTGCACTTGCACTGTATTACAAGGGTTAAAGTTTTGAAAAACTGAATGGAATTCTCACATTACAGTGTTATACAACCCATAAAACAAAATTAATTGTTAAATACATTTCAGGATATTACAAATCTTCCTATGAAACCTAAGAGTTAACAATATCTTCCTGTATTTGCCTACAGACAAATAATTAATAATTTAATTTACAGTAATAAGGGGTATACAACAAGAAGGTGATATTTTCAAATTAAATTCTTCCACATGTGCACAGGATATGTGTTCTGAAATTCCATATACTGTATAAGATTGATCACTTGATTTCAGTCCAGAGTACCATTAAGATTCAGAGAGTTTTTCTTTTCTATTAGGAGCTCTCCAAGTATTGTTTCACCTCAAGTTATTATAATTTAAAAATGCTCTCCCAAAACTTTAGCTAAATTGTACTGTCACAATTTAAAACACGTATATTTATTCAAAATTGTTTGAAAGAATGTAATACATTTTTGACAGGCAGTCTTTTACAATATTGAAATCAAATCCTTGATTTCATCAAACCCTTCATATTCTGTGCCTTATTCCTGGAAGGCTCATGCCAAAATGATTTAGTTTGATTTTCTTTAACAATGGTAGGTTGGCTTGACAGCATCTGACAAAACAATTCAGTGAAGTACACCATACCAGGTAAAGAGAACCTGAACTGGCTACTAGGTGAAATAATGCAAAATGGAGCTTGGTATTATGACAGAATTAGTTTTGCAGGAGAAGCTTTTTTTTTTTTTCTTCAGTATTATTAATTTTAGATTAAGAAAATGTTATGGTATTATAATTACTGTATTTCAAACTATTTTTAAATAACCCAGTTGTGAATATAATGGGGAAAATGGACAGGAAAAATCAATGCAAAAAACCTGGTTTTGCTGGTATATATTCCAGCTGGATTTTATTCCAGTGTTTTGCCTTTCTCTGTTGGAAATTTTAGTTTTATATGCAGAGCTCCCTGCACTGGAGCCCCCCAGCTGGAGTGAACATCCAGCACAGAGTTTGCCAGGTATGATGCAGCTGCTCAGGGTATCCCATGCAAGCCCCAGGGCTGGCTGTGTTCTCAAACTCATGGGGGTGAGAAAGTTGAAGAAATACACTTTCAGTAACACTTTAGGAAAGTTCTGTCTCGTCCCTGAACCCGGAGAACCGGGGAAGTTCCATCCCTGCCCCAGGCCCTGGGCAGCCAGGCAGACGCAAGTGCTGGCTTGGTAAAAGAAGGTTTATTTTGATATCATAAGGCCCCGACTGAGGGTCAAGTCTTGTCTCATGGTCTGTTTTGACAATCTCAAAATGCAGAGCAGTTTTTTCCATATCTCAAGGTATATAGATCAGTATGGTAACGTGTATGTTGCAGCATGTATTAGCTTATTTTCCTTATTTTACTGAACAGTTGCTATAGAACTGCCACTTCACCTAAATTTATAATTAACCAGTGTTTTGCCTTTTGTCAGCTCCCAGGTTCGCTTATTCCTTTTGTGAACAGTGGCCAAAAATAGCTCATTAATTCAACTGCATTTATTTACAAATTTAGAAAAACTTTAGAAACTTTAAACTTTAGAAACATCTGAGGAATATAATCAAGATTATGTTGTCTTCGGCCATTAATGAGGACTGCCTCAAATTCTCTTGGGAGAAGCTAAAAGAAGTGGTGCTCTCATTGCCATTTTCTAGTTCTCGCTTCAACTGAGAGGCTGGTATGGCATGGATTTGAAATATATACTGATTTAATATATAGTGTATTTTAAATATATACTGATCCCATATGTGCTGCTGACAGGGTTGACTTGTTACTCCAGAAGAAATAACCTAAGCCTCTGTTTCTATACCTGCTCCTGATGAAAAATTACTCAGGGAATGTTTGCAGGAGCACAGTTCTGGCACTCAGTGATGCTGCCAGCTCCTGAGCCCCTCAGGACCAAACCTGTGCTGTGGTTTCACTGAAGCACTGCAGACATCAGCTCTGACTTGTCTTACCCACCTGTTTTGGTAAATAACCCCTGACAGCGGCCACTTGCACCTCCCTTTTGCAAATAAGAACTTTACCACAGTGTAGTCTGTCTAAGACAAGCAATGAAAAGAGAGACACTGAAAGGAAGACAAAAAAAGTCAGAAATACAGAGATTTCAGATGGAGGTTACCTAAGCCACAGTTCCTGTTTTAAATGGCCAAAACCACCACCTTAAAGAGTTTGAAGTCATCTTCCAAATACCAGTGTTGGACACACAACAGACACAAGGAATACCTGGAGTTGCAATTACTTCTTATTTTGGCAATCATTAATTTTCTCACAGTCTTTTACTGCCAGAGGAAGACAGGACATTATTTGAATGCCTTTGGAATCATATGTTTATTTTTAACTCTGTATAGGCTCAGTTGCTGGTTTTGGTGGTTATGTTTCCTTCCAAAGACTTAACCTTTTACTCTGGCAATTACCATGGGGAAAATGAAATACAGAGTGCTCACAGCGCCATACTGCATCTGCCCTGCTCTGAGAAACCAGCCACAAGACTCCTCTAATTTCTTCTCCTCTCCTGTTAGGAAACACCTCTCAGAAAAGAAACTCCTGAACTTGTAGCTTAAGCTCTGGAAATTTGTTTTTTGCTGCGTGGCAATTCTTTAAATCATATATGACATTTGGCTTCAAACTGAGCTGGATTCTAAAGATTTTTATTGTGGGCTGCACAGGTGGTGTAGCCATTTAAAAGAAAATATTGGCTGCTGTGACTTGAGTTCTGATTAAAAACTCAAAGTTTGATTTGAGTTCTGATTGTTGACTTGAGTTTTGATTAAAAAATGTATTTGCACAACAACTATTTATTAGACAAACTACAATATAAAAACTTCTAGGAAAAAAGCTTCATCTCTATACTTCTAATAATTGACAGTAACTTGAAGACTTATAAATTAAGCAAAACTAGGGAATTAAAAAAACCATCCTCACAAACTTTCCTACTTGCAAGCGTTTATCTGAATGCATCGGGAGTTTTAACTCTAAATAGATAATTTCAGAGGTCTGTGTTGTCCAGACAATAACAAAGGGAGTTAATCAAATATGAATCTTCTCCAACTGTCTTGTCAAACCAGGTAATGATGTCCTGCCAGCCAAACTCAGAGGGAACATGCAAAACAAATACAAAAGTAAACAGGCCCTAAGCTGCCCAAGGGAAAGTCAGCAAGATGGCAATTTCAATCATTTGGAATAATACTAAAGCAGCCTTAGGCTTTTCTCAGAATGGAAACATGTCACTGTTACTGCAATATTTGAACAAATCAGACTGCAAAAGAAAGGAACACTTATGTAATCACAGCCGTGGAACAGCATTTTACTCAATGGTGAGGTGGAAAATAATTAGGGGAAAATGTCTTTTTGGAGAGTAATTATAAATCTACCTAAATAAGAAAGATAAATAATCTTCCAATAGAAATCTGGGGCAGCGAAAAAAACAAATTTAAGCAGAGATTTCTAAAGTCTTGACAGAGGAGGCTTTGGAACAACAAAGATATAGTTCTGTCAAATAAAACTATGAACGTAATGGTCCTACAAAATTTCTCCAATGTTGATAAAAGTTACACTCAGAGCTACAAAGCAAGCAAAAAAAGCACTTCAAGAACAACTCTGCTGAGCGGCCGCATTAAGACGAACGGGTTGTCATATCATTTAACTGAGAAATCAAAAAATATTTCAAATATTTGGGGAACTTACCTAATCAGTAAACGTTCAGTATGTGTCTAGTCATGTAGCCATCTTTTAGTCAATCATCAGAAAATCAAAGGCAAATTGGCATGACTCAACCCAAACTTTAATACCGCATGATTGTGTCGTGTAAGCTTGTTTTGTGCGAGGGCTGCTGTGGTTTTAGCAGAGAGATTAACGACCGGACCTAAGCTGGCCTCCAAACCTTGCCCTGCTGATGCCTCAAGCCCTTTGAAGTCTGACCATCATACCTGGCAAAACAACAGTGGGAACTAGGCTGGTGTCAGATCTAATCAAGTTTCCTGCCTCAGCATAGCTAACTATGGGGTACACTAATTGGCCCAATTGCGGATTATACCTTTTGCTACAGATTCGAGACAATAATTTAGTCAAATGATGGTTTTTATCTCCTTCTAATTAAGATTCCAAAGTGGGAAGAAATAGGATTAGACAGGCTAACTTCAAAATTGTGTCCTTTAAAGTGGCATGCACATAAGATAGATCTCTGATAATACTGCATATAAGAGAATATTGCTAGTAACTAACGTGTGAAGATTTGGGAAAGCTTGAAATAGCTACTGCACCTTTTAGATAAACATGGAAGTTTTCCTGGAAGGTTCCTCTTCATAATTTATAAATGGACAATGAGCACTCATAAATATTCATTGAAAAACCATTTTCATCCTGAATTTTAAAATAAAATCTCTTTGGAAAACATTTCAGTCGATCTTATTTTGATGAAGAAGACACAAGGAAAACTGAAACAGTTAAAAGATTCCGCAGGCTATAAAGAGGCGGAGTTCCTCCCACAAAACTGCAAACTAATAAAATAGATTTGACATTCAAGGTTTTCCACCTGTGAGGGCCAAACTATAAGGAGTTATTTAACTGGTGAGTGGGAGAGATGAGTAAATCCATGGCCGATGCTTTTATTTTAAACTGTAAAAAAAGAACGGTCTAGTGAAGAAAACCCTTTTGGAAGAAATTTCACCATAATTCACAGGTTCTGTGTTTCTAGCTTTTCTTATGCAATTTGATTTTAAAGCAGCATTTCAAGTAGAGGGCAATACTGTTATCCCAAACTGTGTATATAAGTACTTAGAATATTTCCAAAAACTCTAAGGTACTCTATATGCATTTTCATTTGATATTTGAGCTACATACTGAAGAAGTCCTAACTCACTGCATGCTGCACAAGGCATATACAATGCTTGCAATGCACACTGTTGTGCTGCTTTTTGCTTCTGCCCCCAGAACCAGCGCTGACTGACTGCTGACACATCACATTCTAACTGCAGAAACCCATTTTAGAAGCCCTTATTCACATCCTTTCCTAATTCAGTTTTCCCTCGCTCCCATTTTCTTACTGCCCTTCTTGCTCCAGCCAGCCTCTCTGCTTTCCCTAACAGTTTGAGGGAGAAAAACATTTGTATTATAGATTAGTGAAACATGTACAGGAAGATCACAGTAGGACAGTGATCTAACATGTTCAAAAAGGGATAGTTTGTGTCAGTTCAGCTTACAGAAAGCATATCTCTAACAAAACCTGAAGTTATTCAGAAGGGGCTGCAGCTGAGCAGCGAAGGCAGAAATTATACAAGTGGGTCCTCCACGCACGTCTGAGGCAACAGGTTGTTTCAAGAGTTGCACTTCACTCCTGTTTCCAATGTCCCATGGCTAATTCAATTCTTTTTATAGAGCCTCCCGCTAAGGGTTTTCTTTCCTTCCAAATTACATTACAGATTAGAATTTTAAATGCGTCTGGAAGAGAAAATTGTATTCTGAGACGGGACTCAGGGATGAGAAACCACCCAAATATCCTAATTCACAGCTATAATAAATGAGAATTTACTATGCTGTGAAATGAGGGTGCATGCTTCTCTAGACCTCTCAAAACAGAGAGAACATTTGTATTTTAAACCAAACAGAGACTACCAAGGGTTTTGTTTCTACTGTACTGCTCAAAAGCAGTTGTTCAAATGCTTTAATACCTCACAATGCCTGGTTTCACTCGCTGCATTCTCTGGAAAGCGACAAACCTTATAAAGGAATTGTCTTGGGGAAAAAAGCCCTCCTCCATGTGTTTGCCTTGAAGTGGCTTCTGAAGAGGATACCTCTAGTTGAGAAACTTCTAGCACTCACACAGAGATGACCTGCATGAAGAACTGGCTGCCTGATTAACTATTAACTACCTCTCAATAGGATTAGATAATTAAAGACATTGATGACCATTAATTAGGAGGAGGGCACCTTAATTTGTCACTTGATAGGGCCCTTTCAATGATTTATAGGTTAGAGCTACTTGCAATTGTGAAGGGGAGGGGGCAGTGAAGAGAGAGAACCCTTAAGTTACCTTATCAAGTGGCCAGCTAAAAAGGGCAGAGGGTCAAATAAGGGCCAAAGTGGTCACTTAAGGGTGAAGTCCCAAACACCAAAGCAGTGCCAAGCCACATTGACCAGCATTTGGTGATGGAGTAAAAAATATGCTAATTTATTGGTGGCAATTCTCCCTTTTTATGGTTTCAAGCAGTTAAGACAAGTGGCCTGCTTGAGAGCTTTTCATTTGAAAAGAGATTAAACAAAATGGTTTGTCAGGGATGCTTGGCTGTTTTATGTCTTTGTTAAAAAAAAAAAAAAAAAAATTGCCCAGACTGTACCGATGACTATTGCATCACCCTGAGAGCCATCTTCCATCTCTAAGCATTACTTGGTTAATAAATACATCAGCTCTAATTGCTTAATAGCGCTCTGTTCATTTGCTCTTTAGCAAGATTAAAATGAAATACATCTTTTGTATAACTGCCTTCTATCAGGACTGTCTGCATAAAGGTCACAGAAAAAAGTTTAAATTTAGTAGGAAATTTACTTAAGGACATTAGTGTAAATGATACTGTGTTTAAAATGACATAAAAGAGCGAAAGGTGATTTCAGTAATGCAAAGAAAATGGTTTCTGAATACTGATAAGGACACTTATCCCCCATACCACACACAATTTTAGGCAACATTATACATTAAAATCCCTCTACTGGGGTAATAACATGTAGCTACTTTCCCACCCACTAACACAAGTAAGAGCAAGTCATTAACATTTAATTAAATATGCTCCTGACATCCTTAGAAACATGTCATGCTTTGTTATTGAAGGTTGTGGCCTACTTTCTATGTACATTTTAAACCAAAATAAAGTATTTATAGCCGACCGATTTAGTGCAGCAAACGAGACATTTTTAATTAGAAGGCATATTACAGTATTTTATAAACCCCTTCCGAACAGCAAAGCCAGAACGAAATGAATTGGCATCATCTGATGCATATTTTATGTATTTCAACAAAACGAAACATAAGAGATGGGATTAGCTCCACCTTTTGGGTTCTAAACAGTGAAACAACGTTTCTCTTACCTCGATGGTGAACTGCTTCCTTTTTAATCTAAAAGCAAGGTCCTTCGTGTCTGACACATCACAGATCAAGCTATTAAGCTGAGGAATCTGATGCACATGAACCAAACCTTGAGGAAAGAAAGAGTAAAGGAGGGGGGGAAAAAGAATTAAGGAAACGCTGTCATCCAGATGCATAAATTAGAGTCTTACAGCAGAATTCTGTATATTTACACACACTCATCCTCCCCTTTTTAAACTGGAGCTTACTACCAGGAGCAATGAAGCAAACGGCGCGATTATGCTCAAGTAATCAAGCAGAATAAGATAAACAGAAATCCTTGTGCGAGGAAAACTAATTGCACTTTGGTACAGGAGTACAGATGTAAAGAGCCATCTTAATACTTGTCAAAACTGCAGCCGGTTTGTGTGTGATTTTCCCTTGTATTTACAGTAAGCAAATATGGCTATCACCTTGCATGCTGCCCACGGCACCACGGAGTGATCTTTATTTTATTAAATGCACCAGTAAGCAGCCAGCAAAACAAGGCTTATGGGTTACTGATAACCACTGAAGCTCTAATGAGAACTCCTTCCCTTTGTGCCCCGAAAACCACCTGAAAAAAAAAAAAAAGTTTCTGGGGAATCCCGGTTCAGGTGACGCTTTTTAATAATTTTTAACCCCCCTGCCACCCCAGAAGAAATAAATATTCCTCCTGCAGGAGGCTTCTGGAGCTGCTCAGATGTTTTTAACAGTACTAGGTGCACTGCAAGCTCTGCGTTCTGTCAGCTGCAACTCAAGCTGATTTTTTCTGACAAGGACGCTGGATGGTTTTTGTGCAGCCTAATATAGTCTCTGAACAACCTAAGGGGGATTTTCTATGTCTGAAACCCAGGAAAATTCTACAGGGCTTCTCAATTACTGGCCTATATTTGCTATTCATAAAGCCAGAGTCTAAATGGAAATACTGAACATTTAAAAAAGGTACCTGACTTTCAAAACGGCAGCTGCGAGAAAATCCCCAAACATTAAACCTCTGATTTAAAATGAGACAAGTATTTTTTCAGGCATTTATTTCTTTT
Source organism: Motacilla alba alba (assembly GCF_015832195.1). Lineage (NCBI taxonomy): Eukaryota > Metazoa > Chordata > Aves > Passeriformes > Motacillidae > Motacilla > Motacilla alba. Next base: position 4,781,211 of record NC_052020.1, on the reverse strand, counting down.
TTTAAAGTTTCCTAAAATTGAAACACTTTAAAAAGCAGCCTTTTTATGGGTACTAATTACTAAAATTGTCAAGAATATTAGACAAGGGTTATTACAGTTTTAAGCCTTCTATCCCTGCCTCCTGTCCAGTGAACTAGAAGAATTATTTGTTAGGTTTTTGAGTACAAAATCTAATTATTACATACAGGAACAGCAGGTATAACACAGCGTTGCTTATATACAGTATCCCAAACATTTTCATTTAGGGGTAATCTATATAATTTTTTTTGTTATTTTGTGGCTTTTCAGACATTTAAATTTGCAGGCAGCTTAATAAAATGATTAAGGAGGATTCATTAAATAATGCAATAATGTAATCAAACTTCTCCTGAGTAATGTCAGAATCTTTCATCATCTGCAGCAAAAAAAACCCTTAAAATATATTTTTAGGCAAAAAAAGAATCCACGAAGTTAAAACCATTAGAAACACCTCTTTCCAGACTGTCAAATTAAGGTTGTGCAAATCTCAAAAGCTGTGTATATTGGCACATAATTTGTATTAAACAGCACCAGAAATGGCTTAGCGTACATTATTAGAGGAAACCAGGAAATAACTGCTAAGACACACATTGTCCTAAAGGATCTCTTCAGTAATGAAAAAAGGAGTATTAAATTGACGGAATTATGTTAGCATAAACAAAGGCCATATCACGATTATACAGTTGGAAAAATAATTAGGCAAATTATCCCAGCTTTTGTTCACGATTTCTTTTTCATTCACCTTTTTTTTTTTCAGATAATGAAATGTGCACCACTTTCACAGTCAGAAAGATTTTTCTCTGATTTATTAATTACAGCTTGCATACACACAGTGGTGTCTCAACACCATCTTTGCTTTTTTTTCTGTGTACTCCATACATTCTGCTGGGGAAAACACTGCCACTGTCATGTGTTTACAGCAGATTTCAGATAAGCAGTTTACTTTCAGCTAAAGGTTTCCATGGAACTACAGTAATATCACAATAATAAGAGCTGTAATTTATGCACATTCTGAGCAGTGCTCCGGATTAGCTAAAACTGTTATTCACTGCTCTGGCGGTGCACAACTTCTAATATTATTTTTAAAATTTAAATAGTTCTGCTGCAACAGCTGACAAAAATCTTTGGGAAACAAAACGCAAGATTAAGCACCATTACCCATTTTGAAGATAAAACACTTGAAAAGCTACATGAATTTTACCAAAATCAGTTTCATATTTTACACGCCCACATTCATTTCCTTAAAAGTGCAAGTGCTGTAACCTATAGCTGACAAAACAGAGCATTATTTTTTAGACTAAGTCTACCCAGCACATAATTCAGCAGTTTATTCACCTTACTAACTAAAATACATGTTTTCCCGTGTTCTCAATTTAAAACTTGGCAGATCAGAAAGTATTGATTTCATGACAAGTTCAGCTCGCTGGTCAGATGATTGCCAAGCCTCCCCTGCATGTGAATTCCCCAAAGCCTGCCTGGTGAGATGTACATCTGATTGAGCCATGCCTCAGTAATGCAGCTTGACAACATGCAAGGAGTTGCCATGTTTCCTTTGCAGCCTTAATGCACTTTGCTGAAAATTTCCCTAACTCAAGGCTGCTTAGGCAAGGGGAAACATTTAAGAGGTATAATTCCAAAATGAAATCAAACGCTGCTTCAGAGCAGATACCCAACTGGAGGGTGAGCTGCTAAGTGCCCTAGAAACACCCAGGGCAGACTTTTTGCCTTGCTGAAGATGGAACTCACCGTGGTAATCCTTGTACAATGGATTGGTTTCTCTCTCCGAGCCAATAAATGATTCAAGACCAACCACCATATCTGACAAGTTTGTTACACGTTCCATAATTGCTTTATTCTGTAAGACACGGAAACAAAATACACATCCTACGTGATGAAAAAGGTAATTAATGTTCATAGAGCAAGCCTTGGTCTCCTCAATGACAAACTGTGAGGGGAAAATAGGTCATCAATACTTAGAAATTATGTTAGAAGCCTTTTTTCTTAAAAAAAAAAATTCTTCAAGTATGTGTCTAAAGGAAACAAATATTTGACAAGGATAAACCATGAAAGGGCTAACTTAGCACTAAATTAACATTTCCCTAAATCTTCACAACAAGCATTTGCTCACATCAGCAATATTTACAAGCCATGTGTTAGGCTTATCCCTCATTGATTTCTGCTGTGATTCTGATGCCCAGTTTTTGTTTGGGTTCTGAAAACCTTGGTTTTTAATACACTTAGGCACATCATCTCTAATATTTTGAGGAAGCAGAACCCACACAATTATTCATTTTGGCTATCAGTGGAACATGGAAAACTCCATGCTATTTTCTTAGCATTTTTCCCTCTAAAAAGTTTCTCTCTGCACCAACATATGACTCTGAAGCTTCAATCAGCATTACCATTTCTCAATATATTTGTGATTTTTTAAGTGCTGCCTTATGTCTTGTTCTACAATGTACTGTCATATGCCTTAAATAAGCTGTTTTCCACGTGGTTTTCTTTACTCAATTTTATATAGCAGAAAGAGACATTCAAAGGTCACAACAGAGATCTTCAGAGGTAAGTCACAAAAAATGTTCTTAAATGCTTTGATGATGTCAGTATTTAATGAGGAAAAAAAGGAAACATTTCTGTGGTAAAAATCAAAATATTTCTTGAAGATAAGAAATAGTTATCTTAAAGGTACCTGGACAGCTGGTATAATACTCTTCTTCTTAGTGCTTGTAGGTGCTACATTTATCAAACCTTCAGGGGTATCAAGACTAATCACCTCAAAATACCCACTACAATTATAAGGAATTAACTCTGCAGCTCCAGGTTATAGTTTGGTATTTTTCATTAATTTTGAAGTATTTTGTACATTTTGCACTTCTTTCATAAACTATATGACTTCTGCTTATTCTGAAAAGTAAATTTTAATGCTGACAAACTATTCCATAATAGCATTTTATCCGTTAGGAGCAGAGACACTAAAACATCCCCAGACATGTCAGAATAGTCCATGCACTGTGCTGACATTCAGGTTTATTAAAATGGTGATCAACCTCCCAACTGCTCCCATGAACCCACATTTCAATAACCATTATTTATTTTCTAGCCACAGAGAAGCTTACAGAGCAGACAGCAAAGGTGAAAATCTCCTGCTCCTGTCAAAGAATAAACAGAATTCTGTTTTCTGACCTCTGTATGAAGTTGTGGTCTGTCTGGGACAGCCCAATCTGCTCAGGTTACCAGCCCTAAATCCACAGATCCCATGGCACCTTCACACCCCCTCCCTTCCCCATCTTCTGGGCCAGATGGCATCAAATCCTGGGGAGGGGGCTCTTTTCAAAGCCTCTTGTGCACAGGCCAAGAGCATCCATCCCTGTGGAATCAGGGAACTTCCATTTTACCCACAAATCTAGCCATGGGTAATGATAAAGTGGTGTCATCCTACAGAATTTCCTTTCTGAGGAATAACATAAGTGATGTGAGGTAAAAGGACACTGCCCACACACCAATCCCCACACCCTGCTATTGCATCTGCCCCTGAAATTGTAAAGCTGGCTTGCAAATCATTTCCTCTTCTAGGAGGAGAGAGACAATATATTATATTCTAATGGAATCTTTATTCTATGGGGGCAATCACATAAAGATGGCATAAATCTAAATCTAAAGTAGTCAGTGACCTCTGTAATCCCACAGACCAGAAATGACCATCTTTTGTCAGTTCTTCAGGAGGCTGCTGGATGCTATTTGTGTAAGTAAGAAACAAAGAACTTTTATATAAATAAATAAACACTGATGATTCCTGGAAAGAAAGCCTAACTCCTGATACAGAAAAAATATCCTATCCTTAGAAAAAAAAATTTGCTGTCCATTGATGTTTTTGCTTGCCAGTTTTGGCAACAATGGGTCACAAAAATTGTGGAAAGAAACCATCAGCAACATATCCCCACCACTGACAGTCCTGCAAATCATAAGAATAGCATCCTCCTATTTGGTTTTAATTCAAAATTAAGATTCAAGTGAGGGACAGCACCTCAATATTTGCCTAATATGTTGGGTTTCAGGTCTTCCTCTGAAAGGGTTTGCTTTCTTAAATGGTGCTCTCTTTGCCCACGCTGATTTTGTTTTTGCTTTTGAAGTGTATCAAAATATTCCCCTGGCTTAATGCAGTGTATCTCGGGAAATATTTTGCACAGTGAATGGCCACACCAAAGAGACATTTGCTTATGTGGCATTGTTGCCATAGATCTGTATCTATCATGTATTTTCTAGTTTGCAGTGTTCAGCACATTAATGCCCGATCAAAGCTGACGTCAGCACACAGATAGTTGTGATGTATGGCACACTGACATAAACACACAAATCATGTTGCCCCATCTGGGCTGGAAAATTTAACAGAGCTCCAGATCTTCCTCCAGCCCCATACAAATATACCTCCTGCTTCTGGCATAAACTTGGCAGCTCTGGAGGGGAGCCAGGACATGGTTAGGAGGGAAGCCAGGAATGGTGAGATTCAGGGAAAGAGTTTGTTGGCAGCTAGAAGAGGTATTGTTTTAAATTACACTAAAAATGAAAAAAAAACCAACAAAACAACCCAAAAAACCAGTCTTGGAAAGTTTTCAGTCTTGCTAGATGTGCCGCAGTTTTTATAAATTAGTTAGTTCAGCCAAAATATAATTATTCTAACAACATGGTAGCAATCCTGTTGTGCAGGCTGGGCTGGGCATCCATTCTATATCTTACTTTGTGCTACTGTTTGAGACAGACAATTTCTTTTAAGTGCAAACTTGCAATATTTGGGTTCAACCAAAGTGTACTTTCAAAACATGTCAAGAAAATCCACGTAGCGAGCTGGCTCTGGAAATGGGAACTGCACACGTGTTTAGGCAGCTTTGGGGAAGGGCAATTATGGAAAAAGATTGCTTTGTCTTACTAATTTATTTTCAGAAGGTACATAGCTTTGAGTAATTATTTGGGCAATAATTTGAGTAATTGTTTTAGATATTGTTTAAAAATATTTGTTTACAGCAACAGCTGTTTAAAATGCATCGTGTTCTGCGTTTGAGTACAAAGCATGGGACTCCCCCAACAGAAATTCATGCATAGCCTGTATGCTCAAACTTACACACTGAAATTAATATTGTGTGCTTCTACTGGATTGAGTTCTTAATGCACCACAATTTTATCATTACTACTATTAATCAAATCAATCTTGGTTCATCTGGATTCCGTATTAGGAAAAAAATCTGTCTTTTCTCCTCTGCTCTCATTTCTAGTTCTCCTGATTTCCTGTCAAAATTTTTCCAACACGCAAAATCCGTCCTCTCATTTTGCCAGTCTCTAAAAATTAAAAACCTCACAACATTTCTACAATGCAAATATTTCAATCCTCAGTCCTTGCACTGCATAAGTAAAGAAAAGCCAGGGAGTGGAAATTTTTCTTAGGACAGCCTCAACTTTTCTACATAGTACATACAAACAATATCAGAATTTAAAAGGAAAATAAGACACTCATGTTAAAGATCTCCAATAAGATACAATTACCACCTATATAAATACTTGAGTTACATGGACTTTTTGCATATATTTGCATTTTTATTCTGATTAGTACATGAACATAATTTTAATATGGATTCACATACTGCATTGAAAATAAGGTATTTCAAGAGCACACCTCTTTTCAGAGAGCCATTAGGCCTATATTTTGGTAGAGGGCTACTTCTGTATCTTTACATTCTGGTAATATAATCCCCTCACTGGTTTTATTTTAAATAATTTAGTTAAGAATTAATACATTGAATCCTACTTCAATTTCATCACCTAAAACACTACTTACAAGTATTGTTTGTACTGGGACAAAACCCAGTTTAAGTATTTCATATGACAGCAAAGAGGAATTCAGATACTTCTCCCAAGCCCAGGTAAAATTTTAATTGGAGGCAACAATCTCTGTTGTTACCAACAGGTGAATCCAGAAATCCTGACACTTCATTTGAAAGAAGGTCTCAGTAATAAACACCAAGCAAGTTTATGCCAAATAATATGAATCTTATGAAATTAAAGAAAATTTTGGTGGGTGAAGTTTCAAGAAAAGCAAAAAGCAAAAAAAAAATTATTTTTTTAAATTCTGTTACATTCTGTCACAAAACTGAAGTAAGCTTAGCACCATAATGGAGACAACCACATTCAACTAAAAAGAAACAGTGGTTGGATATTCAATAAATGAAACAATCCTTGATATTTTTGAGAGATTATCACACAAAGATGCAGTAATGACTTCACAATACACAAATATTGACCACTTGTCATTACTACTTCATCTCCAAAGGACTTTACATTGGAAATATAAATTATTAAGAAACATGGCTTAAGTATTTATGACCATTTGTTAATAATTACTGCTCAAGAAAAATTCAGAATCACCCATACATCTTCTTTTGGTAAAAGAAGTTAGGTAATGGCCCCTGGTATTAGTTTTATAGAGAGATCCAGTTTGTGCACTTATTATGATTATTATTCACAAATAATAATAGGATAATAGCAGGATTCAATGTATTAATGCATTATTATTATTCACAAATCCCCAAAATAAACGATTAACCAAATGATTAACCAAATGATTAACCAAATGATTAACCTCTGCCAAAAAGTGTTATTTGATAATTAATAAAGACTGTAAAGTATAAAATTCTATACATCTTCCAACCCCAAACTGGTTAGGTGTGCTTGCACACAGTACATTTCCTAACTGAATGTTGGCTTTTGGATCTAAAATGAATGTACACTCGGGCCATGGGAATATAAAATGACCATTAACAAATTTTGGTGTGCAGAAATCTGTACCAATCTCACAAGAAAACCGAACACAAGTGCCATGGAAGACTCAAGAAATAAACTTAGAGGATTTGCTACAAAGCACAACGCCTTCAGTGATGAGAAATCCACACCTGGGGATTCTGACTGATTAGGAATCTTCTTTTACCTTTGAAGAACCCTACTGACTACAAAAGAACTTAGGTATAATATCCTGTATGGATGAAACAAGAGAAACACTGATTTTGGTTGATTTGCTTATAGGTAAAATAACATTACTATATAATATAGTAATTATATAATCTATCTATCTATATGTATATATTTATATATATATATAAAAGATAATATATAATGTATATATTATTAAATTCACTAATAGACAATATAAAATTATAATATATGCATTATGTATATATTATAATATATATTACATAAAATATTGTAATAGCTAAATAACATAGCTAGTTACATTAGCTAATTTAAAGCAGTACAGAATATCTCAGAAAAATTTTATACAAGTTGCAGAAGCAAAGAAAGGACAAGTAGTGAAGACAAGAGCAGGCAATTAGATGCAGCATACTCATAAAAATGGGAAGAGAGTAACAAAGCATCTGTTGGTCAATATGTTACACAACAAATTAATTCCAGATTTTGGTTGTTCTTTTAAGGCTGCTTTTAATAACATTCGTCTTGATAGTTGTCTCTGCTGTGGGAACTCTGCAGTGTTTTTGCATGTTACCATAAAATGCCAGATGAAGGTGGATGACACTGTACACAATTAATTTTGGTAATTTTTTAGGAAGAATAATGAGCCGGGAAATAAAAAGTAAATAACACATACTCAAACAAACAAACAAACAACAAAACCCAAAACAAACAAAAACAAACAAACAAATAAAAAACCCTCCCAAAAAAACCCCAAAAACCAAACTTTGGATCTTCATTGAAGAGGGACTAGTGCATTACTTGAGCTATGAGAGCATCTAAGGCCAGCAAACCCTGGCACCTTACAAAATCAGAAGTATGTCCATTCTGCCACTGAAGGGCAGACCTGAAGGCCACCAGTGAAATGAGAGCTCACTAAAGAGAGATTAATTAAGCAAGTCAGTAACAGTTGCTGCTGCAGCCTAAAAAAGATGAACCAAGTCTAGGAGTTTGAATCAAATGTTCCATCTGTTGATCTCCAGTGCTTCACAAAGGACAGGCGAGTGCTGCATTCCTCATTTACAAGTCAGTAACAAGCACAAAGGTGTCCTGCGAGCTGGCCAAAGCCAAAAGGCAGTCAAGAGTGAGCTGGGATCCCAGCTCAGCCTTCCTCTGCAGCTCTGCCTGCCCCCCCAGCTGAGCTTTGCTCCAGGAGGTGCATCCACGGATTTGGGATGGTGTGGGAGCGGGAGCCCAGAAAGCTGGGTGCTGCAAATCCTGTTATTGTCTGGCTGAAAGAGGTGACAGATGTGCAGTGTGTTAAAGGGTGACACTTTTTGAGCTGAACCCTGCCCAGTGCTTTTCTCTTCTCTTTCCTCAGCATTCTGTGACTGAAAGCACAGGCTGCAGGTAACTCTGAGTGGTTCTGGGGCATGGGGCTCTTGCACAAGTCCTGCTGCACTGAGGAGATGAAATAAATCTGGTTGAGCCCTTCTTCCATGCAGGAAAGAAAGAAATCAGTACAAGATGTGGGCTAAGATGAGCCCAGCACCTCCCCTGAACATGATCTGGTTTTCACTAATGAGATTGTCTCACTGTTATAAAAGCATATAATTAGAAATCTATGGGTTATTTCTTGTCTTTAAGCATTGAAAAAATGAACTGATCATTTGAGTAGATTCCTCTAGAAAAGTGAACACAGAAAATATGCCATGCTACAAGTTGGTCATAGGGCAGTATAAAACAGAGATGCAAAAGCAGCCTGAAGAGTGAGTCATAGTACAAAAGAGCCACAACAGAACTGCCAAAATTACATATTTGAAACCAACTGGCTTAACTAAAATCCTGTGAACTCCATTGGGAGTCATTCATTGTAAGAAAAAGATTCATGAGTTCCTTTTGTTGCCATTTTGCCTGAAAAAAATGTCATTGCAGTTTTCTTATCCATTTAGAAAGGCTAACACTCACTGCAACTTCAATTCTTTAAACAGTGAATCTCATTTTATTGCCAGGTGACCAAAAAGAACCTGCACTATTATTTCAGTTAACAGCACACAAGCATCAAAAGGAACACCTAACTGGTGTTGATAACCAAGTGGCAAGATTCTGAAATATAAAAACCATTTAAAAAACTAATCCCTTATCCAGTACAAAATTACAGGCTGTCATCAGGAGCAGGCTGGCAGAGCCGGGTCCAGATGGGAAACTGGCTGGGCAATAAGGAGAGGTAGGGTGGAAATGATGGGTGGGCTGGAAAGGAAGGGGACCCAAGGAAAGACATGACTGCTCCCTCTGCTGGCAAGGGCCTCCCCTGCTTTAATTTTTAACTAATGAGTAGGCATTTCTTTAATTATTTAGGATCTAGCCAATAAATAATGCAGAGTGCTCCTTCCTCAGTCTGTTGCTGTGTGTTTGCACATTTTTGAACTTATGGTGCCCTATTTCACTAGAATAATTTGCCACAGAATTAAGGCTCAGATGGATGTTTAATGGAGAGTTCCTGGCTTTTATATTTTAATTCTTCATAAAATGAAAAGCAAGATTAGGCTATTTAACCTTAAAATATTATATTTTACAATGTATACTCATATCATATTTAATTTACACATTTCACAATCTTACCACAAATTGCTTGTCATATCTTACTCTAACAAGGACTCCTTTATGTAGCAGTAAGATGCTATAAAATTAAGCATTCTGCAATACAAACATACTAAATGACACATCATACCAAAAATGTATCCTTCTTCCATGAGTAAAATCCATGACCAGCGAATTCAGCGACAATGTTCGTACTAAAACTGAATTAAAAGATGAAGATAAGCCATTCATGACTTGATTTGTGATAGAAATTAATAGCTGCAGTAAGAACATTTAGAAAAAAATCTGTTCTAAGATTTTGGCCTACAACCAGAAGCTCCCAGAACAGGAGGGATCAGCTTTTTTTGCCCACTGTTCTCATCTGAATCCTGGCTGCAAAGCTACTCCAGCTCCCAGCTTTCCAGAAGGCTCCATCCCAGGAATCCTCGCCTGCCATTTGGTTTGCTGATTTTAATCTCACAGGACTTTCTTACAGTGGCTCCACTATGCTGAACTGGCACTTGCTCCTAGAAGTGAGTTATTATTAAACTTGTAGGTCAATTGTGGCACTAACAACTCTTTGGAAGCTTTCAGCCACAGTGTACAATTTGCTGGTCTAATTAAATATTAATTCTGAGTGTTACATTCTGTGGCTAAGAGCTTTTATTTTCCATCATCAGTCTGGAAGAGAAAGAGGTTACAAGGCTAATTTAATTTTTTTTTTCCCTAGCATTAAAGCTTAACTACACAGGCACAAAAACATCATTAAAGATGCAGTATTCCTTTTTATTATGATTATATTCTAATTAATAGAGAATGTCTAAACAAAAAGAGGTAGAACTGGTTTCCGAAATTTCAGGATTTTTAAACACCACCAAAAGTTCCCATCAAAATGTTCCAAAGCACACGTTGCACAGAAGCTCAATATTTGGTTCTGTGAAAATCACTTAAGATGGAAATCTTAATGGAAATAAGATGGAGATATGCAAGGATTTAAATGTAAAACAGTTTTACACAAAATTTTTGCTCTTTGTTCTGATTCTGAAACAGAACAGATAAACCCTACATTTAATGCTAGTCTCAGGGCTTATTTTTTTTTTTTTTCCCTCAAGAACCTGAACTTAAGCAAAAAAAACCCAAAAAACAACCCCAAACAAACAAACAAAAAAAACAAACCTGCTTTGGAAAAAATATGCCATACCTTCCATTTTCTAAAAGAATTACTTGCTCAAAGCAATAACTCCTTTGCCCTGTATTATTTGAAGTCACTCTTTTAATCTTTACTTATCAGTGTCCAAATGGGCTCAATACATGAGCCTCCTCCCTTCTGCTTCCATAACAGTTGTGTCCATGTCTGGACACTGGGCATTATATTAACTGCTTAGTCCAGTAGCCAAAAGATTCCATATGCTTGAACAGATGACTATCTCCATACTGTGATGGGATATTTAACTGTTTAGCTCTAATGCTCTAGTTCAAAGACTTGGTTCTAAATCTCACCTGATTTTCATAGGAATATTTTCAGTTTATACACCTAAAGTGTAAAATAAAATTGCCACGTTGCATGTGCTCCTGCACTTCCCCAGTTTGACACGTGCATTTTGGGAAAGAGGGTTTTTTTAATTAAAGAGAGATGGGGAGGATGTGTATATAGTGTCCTCCTAAAAAGTAAAAATTTATTAAAATGACAAGGCTGTTTTAGGCATGTCACTTCAACAAACAGCGTTGACTATTCACCATAATATAGTTAATTTGGTTAACAGACAGCTAATATGTGGGGACAAAAACATGCTTCAGACGTATATTGTATTTGGTTTTGAAATTTGGGTAGTTGTTATCAAATCAGAAGTGGTAGTGCTAGAACACAGCATGTTGGCAACCAAAATCTGATTCTATGATACCACATAATACTTTTATTTCTTCTACAGCATGGTTAGCAAATACCATCAGCAATAAAAGAAATGAAAAAAAAATACTGTTTCTTAAATTAAATTTTGAATAGGACACTTTCCTGAGCTTCCTGCTCAGTCAGAATTTTAAAGATGGTTTTATGAATGTCTAAAAACCAAAACACTCATACCTTAAAACTATGTGGATAACCCAAAATACTTGTCATAAACTTACAACTCTTGATAATTATTTCTACAGCTGTTAAAATCTATGTCTCACATACAACAAAATGCAACACTAAAAAACAAGTAAAAAAAAATACAGAAAAATATTAAGACCGTTTAATCCTCATGGTTTCTATATTGCAGAGAAATTTGAAAGCTTCCTGAATTATGATATAAAACCCACATTATGTTGGATCTCAATACAAATCTTCGTGCAGCTACCTCATCAAATTCATTTGGAGGTTATTCAGCACTTTACACCAGTGAACTCTCAGGAGTGAGAGCTCTAAGGTAGGCAATCACTCTTAGTTCTTGTCATATGAATAAAGATTTCAAACTGTGAGAAATTCACCAGCTATAGGAGTTCACATCTTTTAATCCTATATTAGCAATGGATTCTTGACTTTGAGCTCAGCTGCTAAATCACTCAGTGTGAACACAAAAGGCTTGGGATGTGAAAAGGTTTGTTTCTGAATTTTTCTACACTGAAACCTACAGTAACTTCTGCACTTGGGTGAATTAAAAACATTAATATTGTAGGAAATTAATTTTTTAACCTACTGGATGAAATAATGAAAATACCTTGCTAAACAGAACTTCAGACTCTCAGGACAGGCTCTGTAAGAAGACTTATTCATACTGACTTTTCATTAGTCAATTAATTTCCCTTGGTACGTGCTGACTAATATGGTTTTTAGTCCTTACCAGTAATACCAGCTTGAAGTTCAAAATAAAGGATGGCTTTAACAAGTGCTATGCTTTCCCCATTGAATACAATCATCTACTCAAAAAAATCTACTACTACTTAAGAGATACAAAATTGGGAAGGACAGGAATAGAATTAAAAGCATTCTTTAGTATTTTGAGGGAAATATCTTCTTGGATTTACCAATGATTTCTAGCAATTAAAGAAAAAAATACAGCAGGAAAATATTTTAAATTCTAATTTAGGACTTTTCCATTATAGACCAGTGACGTTAAAGTCCTTTCATTCACACAATTTCACAGTAAATATTTTTCTAAATTTAGGTATTTAAATGCACTGATTATCAAAACACAGAAAAAGAATTCTTACTTGCTTTTATAATATTCCTTAAACTTGGAAATTGTAACAACAAATGGAATGACTCTTCAGGCTGCCCTCCTTGATCAATGCTATTTTTTAAAAATGGAAGTAATTTTCCCTTTTCAAATGTACCATATGATTTCTTAGGCACAATGCATTTTCAAGAAGCAGTAGGAAGACTTGAAAAATAACCTTCCATCAACTATTTTAATCACACTTGTAAGTAGCTCAATATTTATTACCTGACAGACAGTGTAAGATAAGAGGATGTTCAATCGGTAGAAAATATCAATCAAGTAAAAACTTGTCACACATCACCTGAATAAAATTCATAATTGGATAAGTTTTTTTGTAATTTTCTTGAAATCCTCTTCCCGAATACTGTATTCTTATTTTTGTGGTTGAGAAAAGAGAATTTTCTTTTTTCTTCATGCACTGCTTGCCCTAGAAGTTCCATCAATAAAGCCCCAAAATCTGTGTGCTTTAGTGGACTACAATTTTTTTCCAGTTACTCTGGAAAAACTCCACACACAAACAGACTTTTTTGGCAAACTTGTTTCTTTTACCAAAATACAGCCTTACAGGACATCATGAACGGTCCCACCAGGCTGGATTAATGAGCATTATCTTTGGATAAATGCAATTCCAAGTTATTAAATCTAAGGCAGTGGATTGCTAGAATAATGTAAGAGCCACATTGGTGCATTTGTATCACAGAGGGAAAAACATCAAGAACAAAATCACTGTTTAATGCTCTGCAATCACTGAAGAGTCAAACCAGACATGAGAATGTAGGGAAAGTGAACCAACAATAATAGCATTACTGTTTATCTAAAAAGGGAAGTGACTGTTTAGAAACAGATTAGGAAGGCAGCATGAGAAAAAATGCAAACCAGAATACAGAAAATATCAAATAGGGAGGATCATTTTAATGTCTCACCAGCCAAAAAAAAAGGACAATATATGAAAGGTAAAGGCAAAATTAAACTTTCTGAAAAAGAAGGAAACGAGGTAGAGTCAATTTGTGAGCTCCCTGTCACAGTACAACATGCAAAGTATTTGGCAAAATACAGGAAAGAAAACAATTTCAAAAAATATACATACATACATATATATATATATATATGCATTATTCATATACTTCATATAAAAACCAGAATTAGTCTGGGCTGAAAAGACATTGCCCCTGTCAAAAATCAGTACCAATAATTGTTTTATTTCTTCTTCACTGGAGTAACTAGTACTGGAGATTGACAGAGACAAGATAAGTTATGTCACTACCAAAAATATACTTTTTCATGGCAAAGCAGGTAAAGACAAAGCTATTTTTTTGTCTCTGTTATCAGGACAAAACTTTGATTAAATGTGATTTTGAACTTACATGTCCTTGATGAAAATTACACATGTGAAGAATTTACGTGGAGGCCACCCAATTAATTTAGTTAGGGGCTGAGCTACAACCTGGGAAGCAGAGAAACTATTAGAGTAGTTCTAGAGTAGTTCAGGGGAAAAAATGAGGAATTTACTACATCTTCAGGAAAACAGTGTGAATTCTCTATGTGTTCAGTGCACTGACTCGAAGATTCAACAGACAAGGCACGTGCTAGAACTGGCTGATCGAATTAAACATTAAACTTGGAAAAAAGAAAAAATCCCTCTGTCCCTCTGTGCTGGGAAGAAGAGATGCTTTCCTCACTTTGTGAGCGCAGCAGAGAGGAGAGGAGCCGTGCGGAGGGAAGGAGAGCAGCTGCTGTGATCACCAGGCAGCTCGGCACATGTTGGGCTGCGCTCTCCAGCATCCCCAATTAACGGTGCCAGGGAGGCTGCACACATGCTCCCAGGGGCTCTCTGGCAGGCTGCTTGGAGAGGGCAGCAAGCACACAGCAGGGCTCTGGGAACTCACTCCTGTGGGCTGGGAGGGACCTCAGCAGCTCTGCTCCTCCTGATGACAGCTCTCTCCGCAGCGCGGTGCGGAAAGGGCACACCAAGTTTCACAGTTTAAAAACCAATAAAATGAATGCCATTGTTTGTTTAAGATAGCTAGGCAAAGATTCTGCACGTTCTGTAATTTTTTTTTTAATTCAGAATTTTCCAGCACTTACTGTAAAAATTAAAAACTCACTTATTTAAAAAAATGAGGTATAATTTTGATTCCACCTCCCTGGAATTTTTAAACACAAACCACTCATCAACTTCTCGAGTAAGTTTGAAGCAAACTTCAGTTTCTATCTTAGAGACACTTCTGTGCTTCTCTAAAATACAAACATTCTTTTTATTGGCATGATATATAAAGAAGACCACGATGGAAATATATCCCAACTGTGGACAGGCAATTCCAGTGTGTAAGAAGTAGGATCAAAGTTTTTACATTCACAAATTCTATTTCTTGCATTAAATTTAACTGCCCCTCTTTCTGAAGGCAGACTGCCACCTAATATTTAAAAATAATAAGTAAGGAGGTAGAGGTATGTACTGCAAGAGAAATCTTCACACACTTCTGACTACAATGGTAAAACAAAATCAACCTTCTTTATTTTTGAAGGATTAATTGCATTGGTATTTAAATAAATAACATTTGCAGGTATTCAAAGACCTTTAACAAAATGCAGTACGTGTGAGTCATGTACCTAGCTAAGCCAGGATTTCATCTATTGATAAACTCACCTACTATGTAAATATTTTGCATAATATGAGGTTTTATCCAGTACTTTTTTTACTATCATCAAACCAAATATATAAAATTATAGGCTCTCTGTTCATTGTGAATAATAATAATTTTGCTTTTGTTAGCTACACTCACAGAACAAAAGACTATCTACATTTTTCCTTTTGCTAAAAAAGTTTATTTTCAGAAGATATATGTAAGTCTCTGCATACTACCAGGAACAATGCTGTTAATTGCTTCTGATTTTGCAGTTGGGAAAATGACTCATGCCATAACTGGTTTGCTCCTAGTCCAATATAAGAGGATATCAGAATTGCAGAGCAAATCTATACCCCAAACAAGACCAGATATCACTATAATGAGCATTTTAGATAATGACAGTGGACTGAAAAGCCTTGCATTGATACTCCAAAAAGCATTTTGAAAGCACTGGGAAAGTACATGGAGATGTTGTAAAAATGACTGAAAAAGAGATTACTATAGATATTTGCTTTTTTACAGTTTCTGAAATTTGGACAATTTAAAAAAAAAAAAGGAATAAGACCAACATTTGGCATAACTGCTCCTAAAATTCAAAACTGGGCAAGTTTTTTGTGTCATTTTCTTGAAACTCCCTTCCAGAATAACGTATTCCTATTTTTATGGTTGAGAAAAGAGAATTTTTTTTTCTTTATGCGCTGTCTGCCCTAGAAGTTTCATCAATAAAACACCAAAATCTGTGCGCTTTAGTGGACTACTAAATAAAATAATTTTAAACTTAGGTCTTTATAGATTTTGCAGCAGGACTCTCCCACAAAAGCACAAGATACAGTCACGTTTCAAGCTCACACTTTGAACAAAAAGACCTAAAAAATATCCAGAACTGCATTTGTTTTTTTTTACCATAGGCTTTAAACTTTTGCTAAGCGATGTGCCAGCTCAGGAACCCAGCAAAAGCAGCATTCCTACCTGGATGAGGTGAGCAGGCACTGTGATGATGCTCAGGAACCCAGCAAAAGCAGCATTCCTGCCTGGATGAGGTGAGCAGGCACTGTGATGATGCTCTGGAACCCAGCAAAAGCAGCATTCCTGCCTGGATGAGGTGAGCAGGCACTGTGATGATGCTCTGGAACCCAGCAAAAGCAGCATTCCTACCTGGATCAGGTGAGCAGGCACTGTGATGATGCTCTGGAACCCAGCAAAAGCAGCATTCCTACCTGGATGAGGTGAGCAGGCACTGTGATGATGCAGGCTGACAGGGATTTCCTGAGCAGGCCACGCAGAACATACAGGAATTTGGTCAGGCTCTGAGGATCCTCAGGAGCATCACTGCAACAAACATCATCACCCCACAGTACGGAACCCAGGCTCTGAATTCCTATCCTCAAAACATTCCTTTGTTTTTTCTGTTGGGAAAAAAAAAAAAAAAAAAAGAAAAAAAGGGTAGTTATTTTTTAAACGCTAGGAGGAATACAATTCCTAGAATGCATGTCCATAATAATTGTGTGTTTTCTGTAATCATAGTAATCTCTGTCAATCTTATAAAAATTACAAATGGAATGGAACTTTTTTTCACTGCTTAGATACCATGGATAATCTAATAGACACATGGAAATACTGAGAACTACTAATTTGTATTTTTTAACCAGCTAAATATAAGTATATTCTGAAATAAAATCTAGTAACACTAGGACATTTTACACCCTTTCTACCCTCCATCACTGTCTTAAAAATCATGCAGAAGAGTATTTTCTCCCAGTTCTAAGACAGCCTGCTGGAGTAATCAAACACAACTTCTCCCTCTATTTTCACCTTTCTGCTGTGTCCCTTTCACCACCTGACTGTTCCACAGTCTGCTTCAGTTCCACTTTTTCTGCTCCTTCTGAGAGAACAAGGTCAGAGCTTTGCTCACCAACATAGGGCCCTGCCTCAGAAGTCTCCAAGTATCATTAATGTCCCTTTCAACTTCTTCCCACTAAGTTGTAGCCACAGCTGTGGAAACACGGAGTGTGATGGGGACAGATTGTCCCTTAATGACCCCACCTTGACATGAGAGTTTCTGGTCTGCTTTAAAGCAGTGCCCAAGATAAAGCTCCTTTTCTGAAGGAACAGATGATGAAGTCAAAGTTTTAATTTGTTTATGCAAAGTAAAATATTATATCTCATGATGACAACTCTCATTTCTGCTTGTTTGATGTGACCCTGCCTGGTGGCCTTTGGAAAGGATTTTAGATATATTTGCTATCAATAGCTAAGAGAGAGAGACAAGAAACTCCCTCACTGAAAGACTTCCTGCACAAGGTGATCAAAGAAACATTTCTAGAGTTCAGGGTTCATACTTGAAGACCAGCTTTCTTTAATTATACACACACACACACACACACACATATATATATATATATATAAATATACACATATATATATAAAAATACTTGTTTTGATAAGTAAAAGCTTGCAGGTAAATCTCACTAGAGAAAAGTGTTTTCATAAACTGCACTGATGCCTCAGGTTTCAGCTTTTCTATTTTTCACATTCTGTGCTGCTTTAGTGTGTGGGTCTGAGCTTCATATGAGGGCATGGTGAGCTCTCTGCACAGAGCAGGGAGACAAAACAATTCCTGCTCCAGCTGGGCACCAAGGACAAATGATCCAAATCTCAGCCCAGGAGCACAAACAGCGTGGGCTGGAGAGAGAAAAACAAGCAGGGTGGGAGTGCCTGGGCTAAAGCTGGAATGGGACAATGAACTGCAAGGTGCAAATGGAGCAGAACTGATCCAAGGGAGAGACCCCGGGAGCGCTCGTGCATTTTGGGGCCATTTGGGTTCATCTTGGGTGCAGCCCTGGCTGGGCTCTTGTGCTGCCCAAGGTGGATCCATGGAGGAGATGCTTTGAATAAATCCCTGCTTTATTCTTTAGCTCTGTCCAGCCTCTGCTCTAGGGCAGCCTGCACAAGGCATCAGTACATATTCATTTCCAACAGCTGGAATAAACAGCAACTCACAAGCACAAACCATGGCACAGCTGCTCTGGAAATCCAGAGGAAAGGTTTTGACAAGACAAGAGGCTGCTCTTCCAAAAGCTTCCTTATCCATGTTGGGTAGGCAGAGCCTGGGTGGTGAGACACAGTCAGCCCCACATGGCTCTGCTTTTATCCACTTGTGTGTCTCACCCAGGGAGCTGATCTGCCAATTCACCTCCAGTCCCTGGGGAAGCAATCTGTGTTTCAACTCTGGCTTCTTTAGTCTCAGGCTTTGCAGGCTTTTAGGCTTTAGTTACATAAAGTGAACTTCTTACACCACTGTATGGAGATCAGGACAACAGTACAGGATAAAACAACGCTTCTCTGTACGGTATCCTCTCGGATCAGGTGTTCAGTTTTAAAAAGAATAGCAAAAAAGAGAAGTTTTTGTCTAATATTCTTTAGTTACTTCTGATCAGAGCAGATTCAGGCAGTTCTTGATGTGCACTTAAGCAACAGGAAAAAAAACCCCAAGCACTAAAGAAAATGATTTTATCCAGATATCATGGACATTAACCAGGCAGAGAAAGCATTACAGTATTTCAAAATTTCAACACAAACATACATAAAACTTACAGAAGCTTTTTAAATGAGAAAAATATTTTTTTGTTATGAGGAACATCCATAAGAACAACATACAGAGGAAATGATTGTTCTCTTAATGGCGAGAAGATGCTTATTTCACAACATCAAATCATAAGAGTAGTAAAAGATAAAGCTATTCAGACACCACATAATATCAGATGTATTTATTTGGCCAGTAATAGTACTTCTACCAGCCTTTTTTATTATATTAAAAAATATATAATATTATACATAATATATACAATTTATTTCTATTTCAGTTTATTCCAAAACTAAAATGTAAGAGAAGTGTTAAGTGTAATATTCTTGCACAACCAGCCTGCTGTAAAGAGTAGGATAACATTTTTTGAAATGCACCACTAGATCTTTAATATTCACATTAGCCTGGAAGTTTGGATTTATGTTGTAATTAAAAAAAAAATGTAATTCTTGGAACAGTGTTTGAATTGGCAGTAAAATTTATGATTATGAAGAATTCAGAAAACCCAACTCCAGGCCAACAACAAAAAAAATCCCCCCCAACTATTACCCTGAGGGACTTCAAAGTATAAAAATTAATGTTAGGAAATAGTTGCCTATTAAAGCTGTGATGTCAAACATGAAAACCCCAAAATACTCTGAAACAAAGAGGTGCTATTCTATATAACTTAATACCATGATCAATTTGTAAAGGATTCCCAGTTAAGGATCAACAGCAGAGTTACTGGGAGGCTTTAGAAAGGCTGTAAACCTGATGCTTGTATTTGTTGCTTCTAGGTAATTCAAAGTTTGATTTTCCAAATATTAACTAATTATGAACTAATAACTAATGTTTAATGACTGTATTAGGTCCTAGAGATGCCTGAGCATTTTATCAAAGGCTACCAAACCTCCAGTGGTGGTTTTCACTTATTTTCCCAGTTGTGTCAAACCATCTCTCAGGTGGAATGAGTCACAATCTGCTGAGTTTTCTTCAAATAAAGGAGTAAATCTAAGTACCATTGGCAAATTGATGTGAAAGCAGCTAAAAATATCTGAAAGTTTTACCAGTCAGGCACAGGATTATTTGGGGGTGGGGGTGGGAGTACATGCACAAACTTCTCACAAGCTTTTATGATTATATATGGCAACTATACACAGGTCCAAAAGGATACAGGCTGCTCCTTACTCTACAATCTCCACACCTGCCTACTTAAAAAGCACTTCAGAGAGCTCAGTAAATGAAATTAAATAGCAAGGAATTGCTCAGAGATTTGGCAAATAAAAGATCCAAGGTGTGTTCCAGGCCACGGCTACATTCAAGTCTGGACACATTTTTAAGAAGTGTGGATTATACAAGGCTTCTAAATGTACAAAATTTGACTGTACAAAGAAAGATGATGCAAGGGGAAAAGTGGAATATTAAAAGAAAATAACAGAAACCACTCCGGGAAATCGTATGCCTTACCTCCCTTGAAACAGAAAGAACTACATAGTGCTAATGGCTTTCTAGATCAATAAACTGGCCTGAAAACTAACTTTAAAAGTTTCACCTTTGAAATTTATATGTATTATTGAGCAAACATACACTGTTAGATTCATCTAAGTTCAGGTTTTGTTCTATTGACACTAGGACGTCATTTTGAAACATTTGACAGAAAGCAGAGAAAATAATGATTGGTGATGTTGAATTTTTGCAAGCAACAAAACACCCCAGTGCTGGCTCTGAAAAACCTTAATTTTCTTTTATATAAGTATATGTATAAAGAAAAATAAGCACTAAGAGGCTGATGTCTTGGGCAGGAGGCTGGCTGGAGGCTGGCAGGGTGTTCGTGTCACCCAGGGCTCCGAGGCAGGAGGAGCATCCCCGTGCAGCCCAGGAGGATGACACACACATCCCTGTTGCCATGGCTACCGTGGGGAGAGGGGCCTGGCAGGGACCAATGGCCTTCTCCAGGCTGGCACTGCCACCGAGGGGAGGACAAAACCCTCCAGACATCTCGGCAGAGAACAAGCACCGACATTTACACACGAGGGCTCGGTGCAGGTAATGCTCCTAAACCACACTGGCAGACAGGGAAACAGCCTTTCCTGCATCATCTCCCGGCAAAAATGATTGCCAAGCTATTCCCAAGATATGGAACTTGGATTAAATCCTTTCAGGCTCTTCAGAGTCTATGCTAATTGGCTTCTACTGCAGTAGCATTTCTATTGTACAGCAATAATTACCTTTCAATTGAGCATCGATATGTACAATTTATTATATTATTTCCATCAGCTCCAAAGGACTGCCATGTTACTGAATATGACAAAGAATAACTTACAGAGCACTGCTCAATTTAGAAAAGGTCTTCCAGCCTATGTTGTTACACTTAAAGTGTTTTTGATCCCTGCATTTTATACTTCATGAAGAGTACAGAGATTTTTGGAAGGCTGATAAGCTGATTTGTAAATTGAAATAGCATTCTTATTTCTTTACTTCTCTTTCAATGCTCACCACATAAAGATACTACCATTTAATCAATTAAAAAATTCACACCAGGTACAATAACAATAAAAAACCTGAACATTTAGGGGTAAATGTCTAACCTCAAGAATCTTGAGCAGATTATGATAAAGCTACCATTGAAAAAACCAATATTGTAGGTGAAAATGTGTTTTGCTTATTTCCATTCTATTTGGCCATCCATTTATTAACTAATTGCACAGAAAATGCACTTTACTAATGCTGCTTTACATTTCTTTCTCTGCATATCTGTAACAGGTAAAAATTCAAAAAAGCCCCTTAAAACATGAGCAACACTATTTATTTTGCTTGTCTACTTTAGCAATGTTTAGAAACAACTTGTTCCTTACTAATTTGTCCAAGACCTTGTGCAAGAAAAGCAAGAAAAGAATAGTTACAGGATTAAAGAGGAGTGTGAGGGTGTTCAGTACCTGGGGATCAGAGCCATCAAAGCCCTCCTGGGAAATGATCCTCTGAATGGACTGAAGCAGCCTTGCATAACCACTGTTCATATTCCTGTTGGTAAGCAGAAATAGTTTAGTTACACATTTCAATATTCTCCTATATGTCTCTAACAGCTGTATAAAATACAAATATGAACAGATGCAGCTCTCAGTGCAAGTGTCACATGGAAAAGAGACGTCAGAGAAGAAAAAAAACCCCAAACTCTTTGAATAAAGTTGACATTATAAGCAGTTGTGATTGCTTCATATTAACTAGTTCAGTGCTCAGACATTTAGTGAAAGCTAAAATCTCTAGGGATTAAGATAACTTAATTATGTCAGGCTCACTTACATCTAGAAGATTAATGATTTAATGTATCAACTTAAAGCTGAAACCATTCCAGCCCAGTACTAATCTTCTGTAACTGACAGAGATCTACCCAGTTGTTATTCCAAGTATACCTAATCAATGCCCTGATGAACAGAGTTGACTTTCTATGAACATTTTCATGCATTTTCACAGCTTTGTTTGCATGACAGCAAAATTGCGAGGTAGCATTTATTCTATGGATTGTTTAGAAAATATAACATTCAGAAAAATAAACAAAAGCAAACCAATGGCTAAAAATGGATTTAAGCAGACTTAACACAAAATGAAAGTTCAGCAAATCATCTTGTCAGATTTAGAAGCTCTTTACTTTCAAAGAGCAATTCAGGTGTTCACTTTTAAAAGAGAAATTGTTTTCTTAAATCCCGTGGACCCCACGGGGTGGAGTGTCTGGGCCTGATGCAGGTTCCCCACTGCAGCTTAAGCCTTTCCATCTTTTCTGTCTTTGACATTTTCTTCCAGTCTCGTCAAGGGTTGAGGATTCAAACCTCTTGCTGTAGTTCTTTTGATATACAACAGGTTATTTTGAGAATTTTGCCTTTAAAAATGTTCTTGTTTGCTCCATAATTTATGTGTCTGGTGACAGCTCAGGTTGGAAGGCACCTTGAGAGACCAGCTGGTCCAAATATTAATGAAATATTATTATTAATGTTATTCCCATTACCTTACTATGAGCCTAGACTGTTATCAAATGCATTTTACTGATGAATAAACCCAAATAAACTTGCTTTCATCACTTGGCACAGGAGAGAATTCAACTTTTCTCAGAAGCATGTAAGAATTGAAATGATCTGTCTTTTGCACCATTGCTTCAACTCAAAAATGTGTGTTTCCTTGAAGAAAACAGTATCCATACAACCCCAACCCTCAAATATACTTGAGTTATAAACATCTACAATCAAAAAAGTCATGTGGTCCTAAGAAATTTGAGTTTTCAAACAATCAATATCAAAAAACATTAAGAGATGACCTTTCTCTGATACAAACACAAAGGAGAATTTTCAAATTAAACTCTATGTTTGTTTCAGGTTTAGTACCCTAGAAGGCTACTGGCTAAACTGATGCACTTTAATAATTTAATACCTTTATGAAATTCAGACCTGAAAATTAACTGGCAGTGCATGATCTCAACCTGATATTTCATGCATAAAGTCTGCCTTGCTCTACAAAAAAAGCAAGTTGAACTTCTGAAGTCCATTACTTTCCCAGTGTTCGGTTGCAAAAGGAATGGCTAATTAATGTTCTACCTAGACTGTGTGGCAGCTGTCAGTTTACAGGGTGAACTTTAGCCCCCCATAGGAGCCAAAAATCTCTCTCTGTGTCTTTGCATTATCACAACAGATAATATTTTATTTTGCCAGAGAATATACTGCAATCAAAATATTTGCCGATTTCTGATTAATTCCTGACTTGTTTTTAAAAGCTAGTGGATAAAAGAATAAAACAACCAAAGCACTTGCAGCATTAAAGGGTCTCAAAATTCAAACAAAGAAATAAAATAGATCTTCTATTAATCTACCAGAAAGAGATTTGCAGCAAAGAAAGAATTTTCTAAAACCACGTAGTGTGTGTAGATTTTTAAAAAATGTCAAAACAGGCGCTTTTCTACCTCTTTCTAAAATATTCATGGTTCCCTTGAATTTGACCCATCTTATGTAAATAAGAGCATGAAAGACATTGTAGAAACACTGTTTACAAAAGCAAGTTGCATTACCCTTCCGGCAATATTTGCCACAATATTTAAAGAAGGAAATCAGATATTTCTTATTTTCCAATTTCAACTCTTTTTTTGGTTTTGTTGCTAAACACGATTTGATGTTGATAATGAGTTTAAACGATTCCTCCTTTACTCTTTTTTTTGTTTAGCACTTTAGTAATGGGTAAAGCAGGAGCTGGCAAGAAGGTATCCTGGTTACAACAAAGGCTCTGACTTCTCTGCTGATAGTTTCCAAGCAGTTAACAAAGGTGAGGTTATCAAGGGTATGACAAATAGCCTTGTTATGGAAAAGGACACTCCATTAGGCAAGACAGTCAAACCTGTTTTATCTAAATTTATTGGTAAATCCAGTCTCTAGATAAATTAATTCTTTTATCAAAAGCACGTACTTTCTTAAGGCAAGATTTACACGTGTTACAGAAAAAGCAGAACTTAATTATTTTGGTTCCCTTGATTGCCAAACCTTCTTGTTTGGTGATTGCCCTGAAGAAGGAGACTGAAAGTAGAGATGAAAAATAAGTGTTGCAGCAGAGATGGAAAATAAGTGTTGCCTGCAGTGCACAGGGCCACCAGAGAGGATATTCCTGCCTTCCTGCGGGGCACCAGCTCCAGCAGTGCAGCGACCAGGACACAGAATATCCTGGCAACAAGCACTGCAGAGCAGCTGCTGTCAGCCACACATCCCTGTAAACCTGGGCCCAGCACCAGCACCGGGACACAGCTGCCCTTCCCCAGCATAAAAGTGAGATAAGACAGGGAGGGTTTCTGCCTTCTTCTGGCACCACACATCCAGGCCCATTTACTGCTTCCTCTAGGAGCTTCCCAGCCTGGCTTCAGTTAATTTTTAGCATGGGGAAATGAACTTCCATCCACCTTGAGTGATTATCCCGAGGGAACCCCGTGGGCTAACTCAGCCAGCAGGTCCCAGAACTGCAGGAAGGAGAGCAAACATGGCTGTTAAATGTTATACCTACACTGTCTGGCAGGTGCCAGTTTACAGGGTAACACTTTGCCCCTCCCTCTATCAAGAAACTGGTACACACACATGTGAAAACACAGGAAACAAAAAAACACCTGATCCAAACTCTAAGGTGAACACATGATGTTGATAACCTCCAAAACTCATTTTTAATTGCAAAGAAAAGATCCGTTGTAATCTATTCAGGAAAAAAAAAATCAGCTTTCTTTCCAAGTCCATAAAGAAACCAAGTGCTTGTGTGGATAGCCAGAGAGGGACATATATATAAATATACATGATTTCTCAAAAGGGCCAAGAGTTTCTGGCCTATATAAATTCCCTACATCTCTGATCCTGCAAGGGAAACTCTGCAATTATAAAAAAAATAAAAAATACATTACCTACAATTACAGAGACAGTTCACTCACTCAGAAACAGGTGAAATAAAATGGATTTCTTTTTTGGATTTAATTTAATTTAATTTAGACATCATGACCAATGTGAATTAAAGAATCACAAATACAGAGATGAAAAGGACCTCAATTATTCTGACAGATGTTTACCTAGCTTGTCCTTAGAAATTTTCAGTGATGGAGATTCTACAATACTCCTGTCTGCAAGGCAACTTCTGGTGCAAATCATTAGAAAACATCTCCATATTTCCTGCCTGTATTTCTACTATATTTACTGCAGCCCGTGACTGCAGAAGACAGAGCTGCATCCTCTGCATGTCAGCTTTTAACTCTGCTTCCATTTTCCCAAGAACTTCCATTCTTCTTTTTAAGCCTAATATCAGGTACTGTAATTCTGAAAAATTCTTCCTTCCCATCTTGTCTTGATACTGACCTAGTACAACCTTTTTAAAATAGGGAATCCAAAACCTACTGTGTTTGTGGTCAGAAATGACAACAATCAAAGTTAGAAGACAAATGAGCTACTGTAAAGAAAGAGACTTACACAATCTACATCTCCCACAGATTTCTAAGAGTTTGCTATTCCCAGTGTGGTCTCTATTCCTCCCTGTCATAGATCATGTAGTTTTTAGACTGCGTGACAATGTTTGGAATGGTGGCTGGCTGTTACTTTGGTAACTGCCTTTACTCCCAACACCACAATTCCTTCATTTCCTTGGGAGAGGCTTCTTGAAGGAGACCTAGGTTGAGGTGGCAGGGAGAGGAAAAGGAGATAAGCCTTCCAAAGGCCAGCTTTATCTGATCATGTTCCTCACCTCATCACTCTGTGCTCTACCAATTTGCCAAGAAAATGACATAAATCCAATCTTTCTGTTAGATTTAAACTAAAAAAAAAAAAAGAGCAGAACTCACATAGTAAGAATGATGCACTTTTATCAGGCTAGCACACAAGCACAATATCAGCATTACACAAGGCTTATAAAATCAAATGCATAAAGTCCATTCCTTATACTATACTGATGAGGTAATTTGATTTTAATGTAAAATGAACTAATACTTGACAGCCATATAGTTAGTGGATGAGTCACAACATTCTCACTAGCTAGAGAAGAGAAAGTGAGTTAAATTGCTCAGTAACTGTAACAACACTTGCAACCTGTCAGAAATTTTTTGTGTCCATCCTCTATTGCTCTGCTACTAAAAATTAGAAATTATAACATGAACATATAAACAAAGTTGGTTCAAATATTTAAATAGAAAGAAGTTCTCTGCTTTGTCCTAAAACTGGGTATTTTTTACACTATCACAAGAATTTACTTCGCCAAGCAGAGACATTTGATCATGTAACACAGAACAAATTAGAGAGAGACTTGGCTTTTGCTTTGCTACAGCTCTAAGAAAGGTGGCTCATACTGCACTTCTTTCATAAATCTGAGGTTTTATATGAGTGCACTGCAGTGGAAATCAACCCCAATGAATCCCACACTGCCTCCAGGAGCTGGCCCTATACACTGGGATCTATAAAGCTAGGTATTACATGAATTATATAAATTACACCATTATATAAATTCAGTGACTGGTCCGGACAAAGGAATTGCTGGCCCAGCCTTGATGTTTCACTTGACTTGAAGTGTCTCCAAGAAAGACACAATGGATGTGTGTCTACAGGCGAAGATGAGTCTTTGCTACTGTCACTCATTTTCTCTCAGTCTTCCTTAATTCACTACTGACAGCCATAAACATAATGAGTTATTCATTCCGAGAAGAGCTTGAATAGGAAATGTTTTGTAAGACGTAATTAGTGATTGTAATTTTATTCACAGTATATTGCATTTTCCTTAGGTGAAGCTGTAGGACGTAAGAAGTAAAAGCACATCATCAACTAATCTGATCCAGCACTCTAAGCTATGTAGGTCAAGGATGGCCTGTCTCCTAAGCCCTGAGAACTGCAGAGATCCTTTTAAGGCTGACAGCCACCTGACAAGCCCATCTCTGAGCTGCTGGGGCACGGTGCTCAGGGAGGATTCACAGCCAGACAGGAACAGCTCTCCCAGTCCCCACACTGGGCTGTCAGCAGGGCTGGGCTCAACATGCAGCTAGGCTGTCCTAGTAATGTCTGTCTTAATTGTCACTGCCAACCTGCTCCCTCCCCTGCCAGTTTTCAGCTTCCTTATTCCTCTGTCTGGATTGGGATTGAAGGCACTTGAGAGGATAGTTCATGTTCAGACTCAGGTGTTTATTATTTCTTATCTATGTTACAGTCTCACAGGCAGTGAGTTCTGCAGT
Organism: Motacilla alba alba; assembly: GCF_015832195.1. Lineage (NCBI taxonomy): Eukaryota > Metazoa > Chordata > Aves > Passeriformes > Motacillidae > Motacilla > Motacilla alba. The sequence goes on along the minus strand of NC_052020.1, from coordinate 4,753,566 downwards.
TCTTTACTAACAAGGCAGAAAATGGCTAACTATCTTTTGTTACAAGGCCTTTTAAGGCTAAACTATCCAATTAAGAAATGACACCTAAATTATTTTCACTTTTAACTAATAACTAATCACTTGAAGTCCACAATGTGGAGTTTCCTGACCAATTACACAAAACCACCCAAACCCATGGAGAAGGTGAAGAAGGACCAGCCTCTGCCCTAAAACCTCCATCTTGCTCTATATATATTACTATATTCTAAACCCTTAAACTCTGTTTCCTCCCCTGTGATACCACACCCTTCTATTCAAACTCCACACCCACAATCCCAGTTCTGTCATTCCATTTTGGAAGCCTTCTCCACGGCCTCAGGTCAAATGCAGTGTGCTCTTGGGGGCAGTGCCTGCCAGCACAGAAAGTCTGAAATTCTCAGTAACCAGAACTCCCACACTCCCCCAGCTGGGAGCAGAGCTCTGAGCTGTCCCTATGCCACTCCAGGTGGGTGGCACTGAGTGGCACCCACGGCCAAACTGCTCCTGACCCCCCTCCACGCAAGTGCAGCAAGTGCAGCCCCAAAATTATCATTTCCTGCCAATATGCATGCAAAATCTGAACACACAAGAGAACCACGATGTCAAAACTTACCATGTTTTCATTTTAGGCTCGAAAGGCAATTCTTCATGGAGGTAAAAACTGTGCCATTTTACAGACTGACACAGTTCTGGAGACATTTTCTTAGAAACATCATAATAATGGCCAAACTTTGTATATGTTGTTGGGCTGGTCTGTGGAAACAACAATTACAATCTTGAACTATTATCTGTCAAAGGAAAGTAATTAACTAGCAATACACTTCAAGCCTCTGTTTTTCTTTCCATTCACCCTAAATAAAAGCTTAAAGTAGAAAAACATTATAATAATTACTACTAAGTTTTCCTTCCCTCATGGTCATACTTGAAAGTGAATCTTTCACACAGAGTTCAACCTCTACTATTCCAAGTTGCAGCACCACAGTGCAGTCAGATAATTAAAAGAATGTATTTTTTGCACATGTTCTAGACAGATGATCACAAATTTGCAGAGGCCAGATCCATGAAATCAGCAGAACATCGTGTGTTCAGCCTCTTTGATTTTTCAGCCTCTGACAATTATATGGGTGCTACAGAAATATTTTCAGCTGACTTAGAAAATTTTGCTCTTTATTTATGATCAGTGAAAAAACCAACCGTTGCATCTTCATATAAGTGATTTTATTAGAAAAATAAGAAATAGTTTTAAATTATTTTCAATTCCTTGAAAATCAAATAAACAATGGGCTGAGCATTCCATGCAATAATTATGATTTGGCATAATGAAGATACATTTTCTTCAGATCTTAATTTTGGTATATGAAACACCATAAACCAGATTTTATATATACCTGTGCAGGAATTACACATTTTGAACATGCTGTGCTATTAAAGAGAGGAAATGAATGCATCTGTTTGGTCCATATTAATGGAATTCAGATCAGAACCTGCAACATTATTTGAATTATACATCTAAAATTAACCCCCCTGTCCTGGTTTAGAGACCCCACCCTCCAGACTGTTATACCATGAAATATTCAAGTAGATAGACTTTCACCAAAAATGTATTAAACTGTTAAGATTAACTAGAATGATTTGATTTAGGGTAAATATTTTGAAATTATTTGACTAATAGGTGTTAGGCTTGGTCAGTTATCAGAGAATATCAACAGTAACAATAATGCAATACTTTTCCCAGAATAACCAATGAAACCCAAACTTCTAGTTAAAAGAAATAATTAGTTTTTTAAAAAAAATTAAAAACCCATGGAATTGCTTATGACTATCTAGTCATTTGAGGCAACCAGTTTTACTAAAAATATATATATATATATTATATATATATATATATATATATATATATATATATATATATATATAAAAGCACATTCTCTAAATCAGTGTACCAATTTATTTCTTGGTATCTGAATTTTAAAGCAGGCAGTTCAATAAAACATAACATTCCATTAAAATTTAAATGTTTTTATTGTAAAATGTAACTTTATTCAAAACAAGGATTCTGAAAGCAATTTAAACAGGGGCTGTTCTTTGGCCTATAATCTATTCTTTATCCGGATTACAGATCAGAATGTTTTTACTGCAATCTCTGCCAGAGCTCATCTTTTTATTGTGTACTTCCAAGCCCCCTTAATGTTTTAGAAAGGCCTTGACTAACTGAACTTTGATCTGATGTCTTCATTGAGAAAAGCTCCAGGTTGCCCATTTCAGATGCAAATCCTTCCTGAGGCCCAATAGAGTTTAGTAAAGACAGCAAAAAAGAAGAAACAAGAAGTTTCCAGGATCCTCTTTGAGAATCCTGAGGCACATTGGTGTCCTTAATCCACCCCGCTGCACGGATTAAGGTAGGTGATAACCTCTCTGCTTCCAAAGAATGAGCACAGCGCCTACAAACTGGGTGGAGCCTGGGATTTGGCGCTAATAAAACCCCATAAAAGCAATAAAAGCTGGGTCCATGGCAGAGGGCCCTGAATAGGGCTCAGTGTCCTGCATTCCCAGGCCTAGCAGGGAGCTGCTGGAAAGCCTACCTGACTCAAGGAAGCGTGAATAATGAGACGGGGCAGAGCGGCCGCGCGCGGCGCCCAGCGCGCACTCGCCAGCCCTCTCTGCTGCTGGTACCTTGGGGTTTAAGTTTTTCTGTTCTGGTTTGATGTGCAGCTTCTAGCTTTATATTAAGCTAGTTTATAGTTTATATTTAGTGTTGCTAGGATGTTTTCACAGGATGGTGAAGACAAAACATTCCCATTCCAGCTGGAGACTCAAGGACAATCTCTTCAAACTTCAGGCCCAAAGCTTAAACAACGTGAGAAGAGGAGGGTGGGCAAGCAAGCAAGGAGGATGAAACTTCATCATTTGAAGCTATTAATTGGACAATTAACTCCTATATGCAAATGGATTAAAACTTATAAAAATGTGAGATCTTGTGACCAAGCCCTCTTTTGCTCCTATCTTGGAGCCATCTGGGTACTGCCAGGGTGTGGCCTTTGAAGGCGCTTCAATAAATTTCCTCTTCATTCCTCTGAACTCCTTCTAGCCTCTGTTCCAGCTCCTCAAGAAGGCATCACTACACTCCTTAGTGGGCTGGAGGCTCAGGCCAGCTCTTTCCTGGATTCCTGGTTTGCACAAGGAGAAATACTCTAAATTGTCAGCGAGCAGAGCGTGCTTTTACACTACCGTCTGCTGTTAATGTTTCTAATTGCAATACTAATGTGCTAGAAATCTCAGATTTAGGATGAACCAAGGCAGAAAATTGATTTCATGCTGTGACAGTTTATATATTGCCCCAAGAACATAAGTAGTTCATTCAAAGGAAAAAAAAAAAAAAAAAAGAAGAGAAAAAACCACACTGCAAAACAGGCTCTCCATATAGTCTAAAGTTGAAATTACCTCTGATACAGATATAAGTAACAAACTGGCAAAGAACATCAAGCATAACAAGGTCTTTCACTCCAACAGATTTCTTATAAATCTATTTTTTAGATTAGAAATTAAATTCACCTCTGATACAGATATAAGTAACAAACTGGCAAAGGACATCAAGGACAACAAGGTCTTCCACTCCAACAGATTTCTTATAAATCTGTTTCTATAAATCTATTTTTTCTGATGCAAGGTATGTGCAATATGTAGAGAGAAACTGTGACAGCTGTGAAGAGCACTAATACAGATACCATGCCTAAGAACAAAGACCAGGTACCTGGTTAGTCTAAACAGGGTCAAATAAAAGCAAAGGGAACATCTGAACTACCAATCAAAAATCTATTATTACTCAGAAACAGTAAACAAATCAATCATCAAAAATACCACAAAGACATCTTTTACTCAGCATTCCTGCTCTGTATTTAGCCAGATAATGGACAGAAAAGTTTCTGTTATAATGTTTAGAGTTCGAGCTAAAAGCAAAGCTAATTTTTCTCTTTCACAGTTGAAACTATTTGACAGTAGTTTTTGAAAATGCACTGGCATATTAGTTCAATCAGTTTGGAAAATATGCTTTGACATTTTATTCAACATTGGTTTTTACCAGCAAAGGAACATTGAAAGGAGGAATCACAACCAAAGTTGTTCATTAGATTATTGAACTAAATGTATTGTTACGGGTAGCAAGGCAGTATCAGATTTTTCTTCAATGGATTATAATCACCAATCCAATTAACATAGAACAGAGCCAAAACTTTATGATTACTGCAATACAATAACTGCAATTCATATTGAAAAATATCAATTTAAACCAATTTTTCACCAATTAAAATGTCCTGAGGAATTTAAAATATAGATTGTTTAAGATTGATACTTTTATTTGTGTGTTTTAATTTTTGTATAAATTTAACATACACATAAAAATATTGTGCCTCAACTATTGAGAATGATCAAGGTCCAATTCAAAAAGCAACAATAACAAGGGAAACTCTCCCATAAAGACTGAGTGAACCCCCAACTGAATTTTAAAATTATTTTTCTATTTTGTTAGAACATCAGAACACAATTGTTAACAACATACAAATGTTCATCAATGTACAAGGAACTCTGCTAGATTTTAAAACAGACAAATTACATTGGGGATGGTTCAGAATGGCACAGCAAGCTTCACAATAATAAAATTGATGAGATTATATGATTACCCTGGAGGCTGTTTGATTTGGCATGTCACCATATATAAGTCTTTTCTGACACAACTATATAGCCATGTCTGTGCAATTTCACAGAAAACCAAACATGCCAAGCCTTGTAAGATCATTTTGTCACATTCCAATTATGTTTTTAAGAATACAACTGAACTTACTAGGCAGGTATGGCTACATCTAAACCAGAATTTAAAAATGTAGCCTAAATTGTACAGACAAAACCAGGATTTGATTCTGGATAGCCAGAAATGCTGTAATTTTGTTAAAGACTGATTGTGCCGCTGGATTAAATAAGAAAGCCACCAGCCATGGGAGATTGATTATCCACAAAACACCAACAACTGTAAACTCTGAAAGACTGACCACTGAGCTTGTTCCTCACATTGTCCCTGCACAGTGCTTAGCTCCCAGTGACAGTGAGGCTGATGGAATCTCAAGTGCTTGCTTTAGTTGTTATGCACATGGATAAGCAGGTCAACAGCTTGCTTCCACACAGTATTCCACTGCAGACATCCACTAAGTCCTGTTGATTAAAGCTACTTAAGTAATTTGTGTGCAACTAAATTTGGGGCAAGTTTGGAAGCAAGCACATAATCCAAATTTTCATAAAATGCTGTCTCAATTTGATAATACTCATTGAAAAATCCCATAGAACTTAAATGGTTTTTTAAATTACTATTGTCTGCAGTGAGTTTTAGAGTACCTGCAAACTCTCAAATTCCCTTTCTTTTTGCATTGCTGTAATTGAACTATTCAGTGGTGTATGATAGTTTTCCCTCAAGAGGCAATCCTGTAACACTGCCCATTAGCAGTTCTGTTGTCTAGGTTCTACTGAAAAGCATTTGCTTTTCAAATTCATTTTGAGTGCATGAGGAAAGAAGCAGGAAATAGCCATTACCTCCATTTTTGGTAAATTTTGGTAGCGCCAGGCTATTTTCATAGAATCCTGAAAATCTTCAGACTTCACAGCTGCTGCTTCATCTCCCAGTTCCTTCCTGTAGGAATCATCAAGCAAAGGGGCTGGAAGTTCCTACAGGTAGAGAGTAAAAAAATGTCAGCTATATACAGGAGAAATAGCAGCTCAGGTTTTTATCCACACCCCCCCTCCAGCTAGATAACACAGTTATCTGAGTATAATGGGCAGCTACAAAATCTGTTACAAAGCTTGATTAAAAGAACTCTTCTGAAGGACTGGCTCCTACTAACACTGAGCAGGAAAAAAACTCACGCAATTATTACTGGAAAAATTAATTATAGAAGTAAAAGAAAGAATGCAGAATGGAAAAACCACATTTGATGCTCTGCTTCTTGAGTATTCCCATTCCCATTGAGTATCACCCATATTTTTTTTTTTTGCAATCTTTCTTTAGAGGTTGATCTCCTGAACTACTCCATTTCTGACAGTGGGCAAGTTCCCTGCATATTTAAGGCTATTTAAGCCTTTTCCCATAGCAAATTTAAGCCTATTTTAACATAAGAACTTTGTTAGCTGCTGTAAATCTTTCAGAAGTCTCCAACAGATCACAACAGCCTACAGACACCAGCTGAAAGCCACTGCAACAGGATGGTTTGAATTTTCTCTTCTATTAACCATTAGGCATGATACCTACTCATGACGGATATGTCACGGACACAAACACAGGAAAGGAAGGGGGGAATGTTCAATTCTGGATTTTTAAAGTTTGTAATGTACTTCCTGCCTTTGCTGCGCTGCTGAAAACGTGAACAACACGTGCTGAATTCAGAACTCATGCAGTGGGCTTCTTCACCTACTGGAAAAATAAAGTGCAAAGAAGTTTTCTACCCCAACTTTATCACACCCATGCCTGTAAGCTGGAGGGCACAGAATCTCTGCTTAAAACAGAACAAGGCTTAGCTGAAAACTCTGTTTTCCTTGAGCAAAGACCCTTGAGGAAGAACTTGACATGCCTCAAGGGTTAAACCCACACAGAGCTAGCCAGTAGCTCTGCATTGTGTGTGGAGACATATCAACAAGCAAATTTGAAACCTTTAGAAGAAGAATCTGGATTGAAGGGTGGGACACACATAAACACTGCACACAGGCAGGGCTTATGGTGACCATAAATACCCAGGTGACACTCATGGCTTTGTGTGGGTACACATGGTACAGACAGACACACGCAGAAAGGAGGCAAGGAAAGTTTTAACACATCCATTTTGGGTTTAGTGTTACACTTTTTTACTATTAGTAAAATTAACATTAACAGCTAGTAATAAATTATTAGGAATTTTAATATTAATTACATTCATCTGTATTGATAATTTAATAATAAATTCAATATGTATTAATGTTATTAAGAATATAATTTTATATGTATGTTTATTTTATTTAAATTTATTTTATTAGCTTTTATTATTCATTATTTAAAGATCAATATTAAAATACTACTTAAAAAGAAATAATTAATATTAATAGCTAATAATTATTAGAATTGAAAACTAATAATGTGCATATTTCTATACATAACATTAATAACAATATGTGCTACTTTTTTTCTTTTGCATAAATTAACATAGCATCTATAATTATGGAAAAAAAAAGAGATTTCAGATAGTTGCTTCTGTCTCTTCCTAGGGTTGGTCACTACACTTTCTGAGGCACCAGGCAATGGAAATGATGAAAACTTTTATAAACTTCATAACTTAATAAAGTTGTAGAAATAGAACAACTGTATCTATGTGTTTCAGCATCTCAGCAAAAGATACAAACCACACCTTTGAGCAAGTTATTTTATTTCTTTTGCTTTTACAAATGAACTGCAAAAGCCTGGTAATGACTATTCATGGGAACAATCATGTACTGAGTTATATTTTCAGATTTATCACAGCTTGTTTAAAAAATACACTTGCACACAATAAACTCATTACTGTGGTAGTAAAAATTAGACTTTTGGGGTAGGAAAGCTACACAAAGATGAAAATTTTGATTTAGTATTTACAGCTTTCATTAAGTTTACAGATTTATAACAGCTGTTTCAATAAAAAAAAACCAAAAAAACTTTAGTCAGAGTTCCATTACATCTACCCAGCAAGAAAGCAGGCAAGCTTTCAAATCAAAGATTTCTGACAGATGGGACAAAATGAAAACAGAACACTGTACTGAAAGGTTCCGAGAAAGTATAAGTGCAAACCAGAGCTGACAAGCACCCCGATGCATTTCACATACATGCAGATACAAACCACTTGCATTTACTCCTAAGAGCATTATGTGAAGTATGTTTCTTAAAAAAAAAAAAAAAGTTACTTTGAATTGTTAATTTTATAACTCAGCTATCCTCAACAGAGAGTTAATCTATCTTGTTTTCCAATTGAGATGTTACTTTGAAGACACATACTGAACAGTTCAACTATTGTGCAGATTTAATTTCCTCATACAATTATTCATAGATTTAAACATATTTAATAATAATTCAATAAATAGATTTTTTCATAAATTTAAACTTCCTGTCATAAAAAGGTCTTTCTTTTTCAGTGATGAGCTGCTGATACTTGATCATCTCAAAATATTCCTCATTTAACAGTAATTAAAAAAAAACCCAAACCAAGTTTTATTTATAAAAGTGAGTTCTGCAAAGAAGTAATTTGGAGGCCCAAGCAACATTTCCAGATCAACTTGCTCCCAGGTAATTTTTTGTAGTGGTGGGCAGTCTCTGTTTTCTTCTGAAAACAAGTGCCTGCAGAGATCATGAAATCTTGCTTAAACATTTCATCAAACTCCCTGAGCCTGCCCCTGGTTCAGACACCACCACTGGGCAGCTTCCACATCACCTGCAAAGCCAAAAGCCAGGAAATGGCATATTGTACAAGTCTCCTTCCTGCAGGTGAAGAGGAAAAGAGCAGCAATATTTCTTACAGCTACTTAATATTTTTCTCCCCAAGAATCACTGCAAGTGCCTAAAATTTGTGCTGCTGGTTCACTGTTGTTATATACTAATTGGGAAAGTCAAATTTGAGACAGGGACATTAAATACAAAAATTTGTGTATTTTACACATAAAATGTATTTCATGCTGAAAAAAAGAACAGAGGTCAAGACAATAAGGGTGAGAAGTTCTCCAAGCTGCTTAAATAACCTCATGTAACACTGAGAAAAAGTTCCTGCCTTCCAGTGAGAGAACAAAACCTTCTTACATGGCCCTGTGTGGCAGGGAGACACACAAATCCCAGCTGCTGACACCCAAAAAACTCAGTCCAAAATAATCAGAGGCACACACACCATCACTGCAACACAATTGGGCATTGTGGTGTGTCCTAACTGCTGCTAAAGATGAAGCAGATTCAGATTCAGACATCAAGGAAAAAAATCAGCTTCAGGTTTCACCTGAAGCTGATAAAAGATTTTGGCTGCCAGAGATGAAAATCCATCAAAGTATCCATCTGAAACAGCCTTTTGTTTTTTTTTTGGCCAATATAGCTTGCTTTTAATTTCTAACACAAGAAAGAGTTTTTATTTTGACATAATTAAAAACTTCTGACAATAGAAGAGCACACGCATCAGCTTAGGTCTGGTTTATTCTGTCTTGTCCCTTGGAAGGAAAAGGAGAAAAGACCAGGAGTGCTCCAAGAACTCCCTCAGACCACCACTCCAAGCTGCTTTTTAAATGCCTTTACCTAATAACTACCATGCTTAGCTGAAGAATGTTCCTTAGATGTGCCATGCTCTTGTCCCTATGCAAGAGACACTGAGATTTAAGACATTTCTGTGCCTCCTACATCTCACAGCCATGCCATTTTCTATGCCAACATCTGTTCTAAAGCAAAGAGATCCTGAATTATACTCCTGGATGTGGGGGTTGTGAACTACATGGCCTCTGAGGAGGCTCTGTACATAATAAGCTGCAGTCTGGAGAAGGTGCTCTGCCTTTGGATAATTTGAAGACCAACTGCCTGAGCTCAACCAGTTTTATTAACCTGGTTAAACACATTCCAAGATGTACTTGAGCACAAAGAGGGGGGAAAAAAAATTCCAGTCCTATTCAAGGTCAGAGTTTGTCTGTAATTTCATCATATTCTATATAAAGAATAATAAGCAGAGCTAATAAAGATTGTTTACCTCCAGATTTACATCATTATTTTATCACTGTTGATCAAACAACCAGCTCCAGATACCCTCAACTCCATTTACATCAAGCTGTAAGAGAAAAGACAGCAGAACATGCAGGAGCTGTTTGAAGGCATGCCTGTGTTCACTAGAAGCCAACATGCCTTCATCAGCCTGCCTGAAGACTCAAAAAAATACCTAGATGGTCACTGTTTTTCCTCAGGATGTACTGATTCATGTATCTCAGACCTTAATTTCAAATTTTAGTTAGTTTACTACTTCTAGAATAGTCTTCCTTTAGTTTACTTAGGGACAGAACCCATAAAGTTCCCAAAGTTCTAGCTAAAGAGTTTTTAAAATTTTATTTCTTTACATTGTCAATAAAGAGAAAACATTTATAAAAAGGAAAATATTCTAAAAGTCTTATTCTAATTCATATTACTATTTAATCATTATCAATAACTTTTTCTTTGTACCCTTTTAAAATTTTAAACCTACTTTACCTTTCTCCTAATCCTACCTTAGAACAAAAAGTGCACTAACAAATAATCAACACTAAACCCATCCCACTTCTTGATACAAGGAGCCAAAAAATCTCAAAATTAACAAAAATCTCAAATTAACAAACCCAAACCACTACAATCGGCAATACTGAAAAGACTGAATGATCCACAAATTTCTTCTTTTCTTCATATCTGCTTTTATTCTTCACAATAACTAGAACTGGAATGAAAGGCTTTCCCCTCTTCTGACTCTGGTAATTAAACACAATTCTTTCTCTCAAGAAAGGAACTCTTTCCAAACCTGACCATGCCTGAGTGACACAGAGCACCTCAGTGTGAGAGCTGGCAGCCCAGCTCTCATTACACAGATATACCCTCAAAAATATATCTGTATTACACAGATGCAGCCTCAAAAATTTATCATTACACAGATCTATCCTCAAAAATATATCTGTCATTACACAGATATATCCTCAAAAATATATCTGTCCTTACACAGATGCAGCCTCAAAAATAAAGGCCGGATGGTTGGATCTGTACTTCACAACTCCTCAGCACCATGAAAGGCTTCATTACTGCCCAAGAATGACATAATTTAGGATTTAACAGATTTCCGTTCTTCGAATCAAAATCAGAATTTTAGAAGAATGCAGTATTACCAAGACATGTGGAATTTATTTACAAAATTTCAGCCAGAATCTGGAAATCAAAGTGTTATTTAAACAATAGACCAAGAAAAGGAGAGCTGGGCTATCAGACCATAATCTATTTAATCTATTTTTGCTGAAAAATATCTCAGCTCCCACAACACAGAGCTTTGAAAAGCTTTGGGACTGACAATTTTGTGGCATCAGTGCGTCTGTCAACTTCTGAGAACTGTTACATTCTCCCAGGCTAAAAAAAGACAAATCTTTCATAAGGTACATAAAAAAAACCAAAAGACAACAAAGCATGTAGCAGTGCATTAGTTAAAATAAAAATAAAAAAAAAACCCCAAAAACATACAGCATTTCTTGGGGTCAACTAAAATACAAATCTTTGCTATGCAGCACGAACACACAAAAAGGCAGACAAGTGCTAAAGTTATTAAGGGCAGTTGGGCTGGAGAGAAGGAAGCTTGTTGCTGTTTTAAAATGAAAAAACAAAAAGTTTGGGAGGAAAAAACAGTTTTCTGAAGTGGTCACAGTAAATGACAAAGCAATTAAAATAGATTTGTTTCCTGCAAACCAAGCTATGAAGGTTTTACTGCGAAGATGGGATAATTTATTTCAGTAATAAACCTTTTATCTTTGCAATAAACTGGCGGAGGAGCTGTACCTGCTGCAGTCCAGGTCCTTCTGGGTTTGCTGCCACATTACTGAGCCTGCCTTGTTTTGGCAGATGCACGAAACAAAATCAGATTCTAACAGTTTGACCTCTCTCACTTCTTGTGTTCTCTGGGGGATAATAAAATCCAAGATACAATCCCACAGCAGTTAATGAAGCTTAACCTCACACCCTCTTAATTACCAATGCATTACACCAACTATAGGCATCATACTCCTCTCTAAGCTATTTTACAATTCTAAAGAAGTACTACTGTGCTATTATTTAGCAACATAATCCAAGCTGTATGTGAAATCCCTCTTATAAAAAATCCTTTGATCCTTACGGGTTTCAATAACTGTATAACTCAAAGTACTTAAGAATTTAAAACATTATCTATTTATGTATCAATAAATATGTTTTTCACACGGATTTATGCAACTATTTTGAAGTGTAGTAATTGTCACAAGTATGATAAAAACACAAAAAATATACTAATGGGATAATACTAAAATAAAAATACTAAAAATACTAAAATTCATGTGAATTTAAGGCTCTTTTTCATCAAGTTAATTTTTAGTATTTAAAGGACACCAGTCAGGAAGGGTAAATATTTTCTTTTCAACAATGCATTACATAAATGTCAGTTTAAAGGGCCCTACTCCCAAAAGGGGGGAGGATTCTATTCTGATTTTAAATACTTGTGAATACAAGGTGTTTTTTTAAAGAATATAAATGAATGGATACCCATTTTTCTAATTTCAGCAGCCCTGATACAATAACTTATTTCCATCTCCAGGTAAGGCTGGTCTACAGAAATTTTTCCTTGACATTCAGAAAGACCTAATGTGTGCCAGCCCAGGGTAAACATGAATTGTGTGAAGAGAAACAGGAAGCAATATTTTAGGAAATAAGAAGAGCCAGTTGCAAGTACTCTAAGCAGTCTATTTTTAAGCCATGAGAATACAGTCTATACTCCACATGCACAGAAGTAAACCCCACACTTAAGTCACAGAACTCTTTTGCTGTAACTCCCTTGCACTGTGGCTGCATTTCACACTTACACCCAAGAATGCCTATCAAACAATCAGACGAATTTTTTTTTAAATTTCATATTTTTCTGAATCAGCTCATGAATGCTTAAGTGTGTGACAGATAAATATAGCAGAGAATGAGAAGGTAAAATTGTGTGAAGGAACTGAGTGTCCTTGTCCCAAACTCTGTAAACCCTGCTGCAGTGCATAATGCACAGGCCTGAGCCTAAACAGAGTTATCATTAACAGAAAACAGAGTTATTCCTGAAAACCTTCAGAGACGAGCACTGGAAGCAATAGCTCATTAACTGAACAAAGCAACTCTACAAAGTTACCAACTAGATCTGTTAAACAGGTATTTGTGGACGTTGAAACCTAAACATTTAGATTTTACCACTTTTCTGATACATTTTAAAGGCCAAGAAAGTGTCACAGCTGAGACAGCCACAATACCCAGAGTGTTCCCACAATTCCAGAAGGCTTCAGCCCATAGAGATTAACACCAGACCACTTCAGAAGGCTGCAAGCATCTGCTCCTCTTGTCCTTCAGCCCAACCTTTTATCCTCTCCTGTTGATGCCCTGCACCTGTGTGCCCTCTGTTCCCTGTGGGATTGCTCAGCACCCCTGGGCACTCCATGGCTCCCTTCAATAGCATTCACCTGCCCTGCACAGCTGGACCACTGGGGATGAGGCTCAGCCCCACTCCCAGACACCACAAACTCTACAAGTGCCTACAAGTGAGATGTGTGTTCAAAAAACCTCTAAGTTCAGAACGAAGATGATGAAAGAAAATTTCCTTGATGAACAGACAAGGACTGGCAGATAAGAAATCAGAAATGTGAGCCAAACATTCATTTTCTCTGGTTCTAGAAAAAATTTTTATTAGATTGATCTGAACTTTTGACAAAGACAAAGCTTTATGCTTTGGAGTTTCCAGAGAAGGTACTGCTTTGAAAGATTTAATTCTTGTTAAACAGAAAAATTTTTTTTTCAAGTGCATCTTTCACACCTCTACAACTTCTACGTCAAGATTATAACAGTTCATCATGGAGAAAGTTGTACATTACTATATAATGAAATATTTGCATTTTAACAATGAAAAATGTAAAACAGATTCACCCAACATGCAAGTAAGAAAAGTAAACAGATGAGCAAGAGCTACACAAAATAGGAATTAAATTTTTCAACTCATCTGCCAGGCTTGGCCTCAACCCTCGTCTTTGTGCTGCCACAAGACTTCAGGTAGTAGACAGGTAGAAGGAAAGTTCCTTTCTGCTGTAACTGTAATTGGATTTCTGTGTATTAAGTGACATCATTTAACAGCAGGCAGCAGCTGAATCACTACAGCAAGTTCCTGTATTTTGAAAATATATTTAGAAAATAAAAGACTAGCAATGTAGCCCTATTTGCACATATATTTTTACCTTTTGAGGTACTATGCTTTTAATTTATGAGCATTTAAAACTGAAACAACACCTCTAGCATTGATACATAGCTTCTCTCCCAATACCAGACAGCAAATAATTAGAATTACTCTCTGAAAATAGACAGCCCTGGCCACCAGCCTGATAATTTCTTCCAGGTTTGCATTTTTCCTTTTGACAAAACAATGGTTTAGGATCAATGAGGGAAAACTATAAGCACCATGGCTGAATGTACTTTGCTGAAGTGAAAAAAGTCCACGTAGACAGCTATGTTTTCTTTCAAGGCATAGTTTGCACACACCGTGATACAGCAGCCCCGTGGCTTTTATTGTTGTTGTTTTTTAAACAAATAATAGAATAATAAAATAAAATGGAAATAATAAAATGAAATGGAAATAATAAAAGTTCATTTTGCTCGGTTCTTCCTGCATTCACTTTTTCAGCAGGAAGAGTAAATGAGCACTTTCTGTACTTCAGGCCTGCCCTGTTTGTTGAAGGTAGGACTTTTTCAGTCTTCTCCAAATTACATACTTAAGCAAATATAAAGTTAAAATATAATATTAAAAAGTATATAAAAATATAAAATTAAAATATACTTTAACTTTTGCTTTAGATATCTTTTCAGCTTGGGAACTTTCAAAAATAGTGTTCCTGGAGGGCTTTTTTTTATGTTTTCCCTGTTTTTTTTTCTCAGTAGCCATTACAGCTGCCACACACCCCTCTCAGCTTCCCCACCTTGAGAAACTGCATCTTCCCCTTGTACTGTGACACCCTTTATCCTCTCTTCTTGGAAGAGAACCTCCAAAAGGCAATCTCAGCCGAGTGCAGAAGTATCCTGTAATAAAATTCCCACTTGAAAACAGAAATTCCCATTGAAAGGCAATAATCAAAGTTTTCCACAAGAGATGAGCAGACAGTTCTAGAAAGCAGTTCTGGAGCTCCCACTCTTCCACCTCAGGCTTGCAGGTACCACATGGAAAGGTCACTGACCCAGCAGTGACCAGGGTGCCACAGGTTAAATGTAGTGCTCCAGGGGATGCTGGTTTGTTTTCCAGAACAATAGTGAGCTGTAATCTTCCTTACAAGACAGATCATAGAATCACAGAATGTTTTGTGTTGGAAGGGACCTTAAAAATCATCTCATTCCAACCCCCCTGCCATGGACAGGGAAGCCTTTCACTAGCAGGTTCCTCAGAGCCCCATCCAGGCTGGCCTTGGACACTTCCAGGGATGGGGCAGCCACAAGGTCCTTCTCTGGGCAACCTGTGCCAGGGCCTCAGTACCTTCACAGAGAAGAATTTCTTCCCATTACCCAATTTAAGTCTGCGCTCTGTCAATTTAAAGTCATTTCCCCTTGCTCTGTCACTACACTGTGAAAAGTCCCTCTCCAGCTCTCTACTAACTGGAAAGCTGCTGGAAGGGTCCCCAGAGCCTTCTCCTCTCCAGGCTGAACAACCCCAGTTCTCAGCCTGTCTTCACAGGAGAGGTGCTCCAGCCCTCTGAGCACCTCATGGCCTCCCCTGCACTCAGTCCAGCAGCTCTGTGCCCTTTTATTGTTGGGGAGCCCAGAGCTGGGTGCAGAGCTCCAGCAGGGATCTCCAGAGCAGAGCAGAGCAGAGGGGCAGGATCCCCTCCCCTGCCCTGCTGCCCACGGTGCTCTGGCTGCAGCCCAGGGCACATTTGGCTTTCTGGGCTGTCAGTGCACACTGCCAGGTCCTGCTGAGCTTCCAACACCACCATCCCTTCTCCCCAGGGTTGTTCTCCATCCATTCTCAGCCCAGCCTGTGTTTGTGCTGGGGATTGCCCCAGCCCATGTTCAGGACCTTGCTCTTGGCCCTGCTGAAGTCCATGAGGTTCTCCCGAGCCTCTCCAGGCTGTCAGTGTCCCTTGGGATGGCATCCCTGCCCTCCAGAGGCTGCACACAGAGTGTGGTGATGGCAGGTGTCCTGCATCCTACTTTGCACAGGAAGCTCCACAGCAAAAGCAACTTAACAGAGCAATCTTTATTGTCCAGGTAAGCTATAAATAACCCATCTTTTCTCATTAAAACTTGTGAAAATCAGTTCTACCCCCCAGCCTAAATAAAATAATCAGGAATAAAGGTAAAGAAATTATTTTACAGGCAGTTTAGGCAGTTGTAGAATTTTAATGCCAAACCTGAAGTAATTTTACTATTAAATAAATTTTCCATTTACCAATGCAAGCAGTTTTATTTTATGATCAGTCACAGAAGTTACCATATAATTTATTATATACATTCCCGGTGCTTATGCCCTTAGAGTAAAAAGTTGCCTTTTTTTTTGAAGACTACAGAGTGAACAGAAATGCTCTCCAATGTTTAAAATACTTTCTAAAAACCAGCATGTATATAGTTCTGTAGGTTCTACCAGAGGTGTATAATTTTTCAGCATTACGTCTTAATGCCAGTTTCCTGAAGGAGCTTTGACTACAAAAGGCATGAATATATTTTCAAAGGATGATGGATAAATTGGTGGGTGGTAATATAATATATCTTAGGCAGCTGATCAGGGCTTTTTATCCTCTGCCTGTCTTTTAGTTATACACAATTTCAAGATAATTATGGTCTATAAGAATGTCTTTTCCCCTTCCTACTACCAGCAATATTTGTCTTGGTTATAGGTTCAAGAAACTTCCAATCACATCACAAAATTGGAATAGGGCAATTATGGCATTTCAGCAGAGAGCTGAACATGCAAACAGACTGACCACACCACATGGACATTTAGCATGGACACAGTATGGACAGTTAATGAACTGCCTTTATGGAATACACCAGCCAATTACATACTGGCTGTGGAATGTATTGAATCCATACCTGAATTTTACAAAGTAAAACCCAAGCCTAAAGTGTAATTCAGGTTGATATCTACCATGTCTGTGTTACCTTTCCAGTAAAGAATACAGTCCAATCAGATACTGAAAATAAATTAATTACTAATTTCATTAAATGAAGTGCCATGTAATCCAATGGTCAGATAGGCTATTAAAATCCCAACTCTGTGGAGTCATCCAAATGCCAAGCAGCTCATTTTTATGACTGGAGAGATCTCCTTGAAGCACCTGAAGGTGAGGGTTACTTCACTGACACAATACAAATCAGAGAAATTAACTCTGCTGTGCCTTGTCTGCTAAACAAAGGAACTGTTGAACAGCCAAGGTGGGAGTAAACAGCACAGACAAGAATATTGTTGGATACACAAGGGCACAAAGGGAGGCAGAAATCAAAACAAGACAATGTTTATACAGCAATATTGTCCCTCCATTTATAGTCTCCTTTGGCAGCACCACCATGGAGTTACAACAGAGGAATGCAGCATTCCTGCCTAGTGCCTACCCCTGGAAATTAAGAGGGAAAATTATTCCATATCAGACAACAGAGCTGGGAAAGGCACAGCAAACTGACTGACCCCAAACTCAAAGTGGTACAGGGTGTATGGCAGATGTATGTAACAAAGTCTGCTGGTTATCACATAAAGGCATAAAGGAGCCAGAAAAAACATGACAGGCTCTGAAAAACTGAATCAAAGGTGAATGAAGGAAAAATAGAATGTACATTAGCTACTCCATTTCAAGAAAATTTAACACAATGCAATAAAAATATTAATTGGGATAATTAAATCTCAATGAGAAAAACAACTGCAACAATTGTGTTGTATCATCAGGGAGTCAATACTTGATTATCAGTTATTTAAAACCACTTAATTAAAATATATAGAACATTCTTTATATAGAACATATAAAATATATAGAACATTCTACTTGAAAATCAAATTTTAACCAGTTTGTTTAACCTTTGTTCTAAACCACAAGTGAGAAAAAATTTCACCCTTAAATGAACCTTCTTTAGGTTTAGGAGCATTAAAAAACTGATTTTTCACAACCACAATATTTTAATTTCATTAAGAATATACTTTTTCCTGAATACTGAAGATAATGTTCAAGAGGTAAGGCATAGAATTTACCATCCCTAGGTAGGAAAACTGAAGAGTAATCATTTTGTCCAGAAATAGTCTCTGAAGACACTTAAGAAAATAGCCAGACTTCACTTGATGCAGAAGTAATCAGGAAATTATATGTTACTTCTGATATTAGGAAAACGCAGCCTTAGAAAGACATAAAATATTTAATGAAATTTTGTAAGATTATCCTCACACTTCAGCATTTTTTGCACTGTTGATCAGGCTTTTTCCCTTATGCAATTTTCTCATGACAAACTATCAGTGTTTGATTGGGAGTCCACTGAAGTCTGGAGGGATCCTTTCTGTATGACCTGATCCAAAGCTGACCAAGCTCCCTAGCACAAAAAAGAGTCAGAATGAAATGTAAGTGTAAAGGAAACCGTAAAGATGTTCAACGATGTTTTTATTTTCTACAGGAAATGACAATAAATATCCACACAAACTGTACACTGTTTCTACCACAAAATACTGGAGGCAGCTTAACTACTCCTCCTCCTGGGCAGGAGGAAACTGTAAGTAGTTGGGTTTACTGAAACCATTCCACTAAGCCAGTGGAATAAAGAAATAAAACAAAGAATAAACAGGTGCCAAGCCTGATTTGGCCTTGGGAGGATCTTACTCCATTGTCCATAGATGGTAGAGAGCTGAATTTAATTCCCAAATCTGGCTAGTGTAAATACTCCTGTACTTCCCAACACATTCTTATGAACCACCAAGATTAATTCACTTGTTGCTACACAATATATATACACTTTAAAAATGCATTTAATTCATCAAGAAATTACAGCTTTACTTATCAAAAGCAATGAATTTTATTTACCTTCAAAATGTTGTCGGGATGCTCTTTGGCAGAAGCAACAAACAGCTCATGTCCACAGACAATTCCCTCTGCGAGAAAATACTTGAACAACAAATTGGAGTAAAGGCCATATTTATCCTCCTCTGTGAAAACAAGAATGGTTGGATTTTTTTTGTTAGATAAATTGCCCACCTGTAGGTTCACAACACTGTAAAAGGCCCCTTTGGGTCTTACTCCTGGAGTACAGAATTTACAACAGAGATCAAAGGTAAAATAGGACTCTAAAACTTTTAAAATAATGCTTGATAATACTGTATTTCAAATTTTTCAAGCCAGAGGAATATTCCTCAATCAGGCATTTGATTCTAAGATATGGATAGGATACAGCCTCCTTACAAGGCTTCCCATCAGTACCAACTAAGATGGCTGAATTTATGGATTAATGGAAAGGGGTTCCTTAATTTAGGAAAACTATGTTAACATTTTTATTCTTAGAGCTTAAAACTTGCTTAAAATACTTGTTACCTGATGCTTTTCAAAATTCAGCTATATGTGGCATGCTAAGCCTATACAGAGGTAACATTCAGAATAGAGACATTCTAATGTCAGCATTTATTCCAAAGTTGTGAAAACTACAAAAACCAAATGGATGTTTTGAAGAAACCAAACAATTAGCAATGCTTTTGTTGAAACCTAACCACAGCAAAATCAGAACAAATTCAAAAGACTCGTGAATTTGCAGTTTAAGCCCTGAGACAATATTTGTTAGCAGACATTGTGAATACCGGCCCACTGAAATGAAAACACAAACTCTGACTTCAGAAATACCAGCATTTCCTTCAGCTTCCCTGGTGCAGGTTAAGTGTCAGAAATTACCAGAATTAGGAAGTCTTAATGAACTCATACAATTAAAACTCAGCATATCTTCAAGCTAAGGGAAGTGGATGTGTGCAAAACAACCGAAATCTGAACCATCTCTGATGTTCTTTATTTGTAGGAAGTACCAACAAAAGCACTGGCAATGCTTTTTACAGTTTTTGGGAGAAAAGTGAATGTGCTACATTAGATTTCACTTTTTCATCTCTTAATCTGGCAGCTGAAAGACAACACACAGGGATGCTGAGGCAGAAAAATACAGAGACATATTTCTTTATACAGAACGAACAAAACTCAATCTATTATTCGTGTGACTTGGAAAATATTCCCTAACCACACATATGAAATAGTAAAATTAAAAATAAAAAACCAGTAACAAAGATGGATATGAATGACAACTTTTTCATTTTCTAACTTGCAAAAAACAGTAAAGAAGAAAATAAAAATACTCTAACTTTGACATGTACCACAATCAAAATGAATCAATGGAGTGAAAGAGAAAAGGAAAGAAGGAAAGTGTATATCCATAAAGGAAAAGGAAAACCAACAGCAATGGGGAAACCTAGGAAACAAATCACAGGAAAGTATTGTTGCACTGCTACACTCCCAGCATCTTGCACGTGTACTGATACTCTCAGTGCCCAGATTAACGAGAAATTCAAACCACAAGTGTTCAAAACCACTGAAAAAACCCAGTTCTCCAAGAGATATTCCCCAACCTCCATGGGATATTAGGCAAAACAGAATTTATTTCCTGCTTTTTTAAACTGCATTGTTAAACTCAGTATTTGAGATAGCAGAGTCGCTAGAAGTTACTCTAAAGCAGTAGCTCAAAACAGAGAAAAATGTTTCATAATCCAGTCACTAAGACAGGAAATTACATAAAACTGGATATCCAAACAAGCCAAAGGGAATACAATAATTACAACACTCTTACTACTAGTGCTAGCTACTCTGCAGTTTGCTGTTGAGTCTTAGGGTTTTAAGAACTTAGATTGCATTAACAGAACTTACCTTTGACAGTGCTGACCTGCTTAGGAGGCCATATTAGCCTTCAATGTACTTGTAATAACACACTGACTTTTTTTTTTTTTTTTAATAAGGGTCTTGTGACGAATATGGACAGCTCTGAATCATAAAAAGCACAGAACTGACAAAACTCTACTGGTGACAGAGTTCCTTGTCAAAATTTCATCAGGATGGATTTCCAAGCTGCAATTTACTTGAGAATTTGGAGCTTTTAACTAAATATTAGATCCAGTTTACTCTTGCATCCTTATAAAGCCATTATTAATGTTACTGAAGAACTGCCTTCCTATTAACACAGTGATGAGACTGAGGATGTGGAGCCAGGTGTGAAACTGAGGAGGACACAAGGCTCAATCAGCTAAAACTAAAACACTCCCATTGCAGAAACAAAAGGCAGAACTGACACTACCTAAGTTTTGAAGAAGCATTATGGTTGTATATTGTAAATAGTCTTTGTAGCCTGCTTAAATCTTAAACTGTTTCAAGAGGGAAATAAAACCTCATTGCTGAGTAAGTGTCCCTTGTGACTGGAGTCCAGACCACTGACAGCTCCTGCCCCCTCAAACACTGGCTCTCTCTAGTTATTCTTACTGCTTTATCATCAGTTTATTATTCACACTATATTGATTTCCATGTGCTAATCTCCAGCTATGAACCTCTTAATTTAACAAGCAAAGACCTCTAGAAATCAAAGTGGCAGCATGAGGGCTACATTTTGTGTTTTAAATTGTCTGAGGTACCTGAAAGAAGCTACCACGGCTCCCCTGTAATCACATCACAGTGGCAGATGTCACTGGAGGGAGACAATTGTGTTAGATCTCTCTCCCTTTGGACAAAAGAGGAAAAGGAACACTCATCAGGCACTCTAGAAGGATCCTCAGCTGCAACATTTACATCATCCTTGCTGAATGAAAAATCTTGGGTTCTCAATTTTTAACTATAGGTTAAAGTTCACCTTCTTCACCATCTGAGGCACAGAAACACTGAGTTGATATGTATTTAACTGACATTTAATGGAAAATAAGAAAAATGTCTCGTTTAGTCCAAGTGTTTTATGGCTTGAGTCTGTGTGTACAACTATACAGACAGAGATCCAGATCCAGAGATCATCATAAAGATCCAGATCTTTCTGGATCATCATTTTTTATATTAATTATTCCTTAGAAAGTAAAGAATGTAGTCAATTTCTTGTGCCAAGCATAACAGAGGAACTCCATAAACCACGGATAAATGCAAGAAATCATACGATGTGTTGGTGATTATTTAACTAAGCTAAGAAGAAATACAGCTGTAATAGTTAAGAAGAATTTTTCTCAAATTTTATTTGAAATGCTGAAATGTTAAAACATACTGTAGAAATAAAGCCATAAAAACCTAGTATATAAACATTTTAACTGACTTACTGAGATTCTAATTAATTTTGTTGATTCGTTGATTTATTTGAAATGTAACAGGGCTAGAGAGGTTCTTACACTGCCATACTCTCCCAAAACAAGGAGTGTTCAAGTTAGCAAATTAAAAACACATTCAGTGTAAGGACACATCATTTTAACATAAGCCTTTCCTTTCTTCTTAAATTTTCATAAGAGTAAACTTGCAGTAAAAAAAATAAATTAAGGATTGGAGAGTGATCTAAATATAAACCACCTCATAGTTTCCTACAGTACTCTAAGGATTAGATGTGTCTCAGAAAGCCTTTACAAACA
The DNA here is from genome assembly GCF_015832195.1 of Motacilla alba alba. Lineage (NCBI taxonomy): Eukaryota > Metazoa > Chordata > Aves > Passeriformes > Motacillidae > Motacilla > Motacilla alba. The sequence goes on along the minus strand of NC_052020.1, from coordinate 4,731,151 downwards.
ACGTATCTGGAATTGTTAAAGTCAATGCATCTGTAAGAATCCCTCAGTTCTTCAATTTGTCAGATAGACGATGCTTTTTATTGATTCATTTCTAGGTCACTAAACTTTTGAGGTATTCAAAAGATCTAAAGTGCATCCATATGGGGCTTTTCTGATAGCATCCATTGTACCCTGGCTTCAATAGTTACATTCAAAACCAAAGGAGTACAGCTTTCTTCTTGTAAATAAACAAACAAATCACTTAGCACAGGTACTTCAGCAGCTCACTGATCACTCTCATAGAATCCCAGAATGAAACACTTTCCTGAGAATGCTTGGACTTGGCATTTGAATGGCTAGGACAGATTTTCAACTGTTACCTTTACCTTTCCAAACTCCTCCACATCCAAAAGAACTACCTTCACTCAGGACATGTAGGAACACTTCAGATCGTTTTAGTCAACACTTAGGACAAGCCTGGCCCAAATCTTTAGTCTCAGCCTCTGCACTAAAGAGCTGGCCCTTCACTGTGAGCTTCACTTCCAGCTGTTTATGTGCCTTCCAAGGCACATAAACAAATCAGACTCTTGCAGCTGCAGCCTCTTTTCTGGGTGCAGTCCCCACAAGTCACACAGCACTGCGCAGCTTTCTGCGATTCTTTTGGAACAAAGAGTGTTCTCCAGCTAAGCAGCAGGTGAGTAACTAGTGAAGCATGAAACTACACAAGGAGAAGAGATTATTTACCTAGAAGTTATGCATATTGTCTCCAGGACAAAAGCTCTTCTGATCCTATAGATAAGGACATAAATAAAATAGTCTGTTGTGACGATCCATGGGTGTCTTTGCACATGAGCTTTCCTGGCTGAGACAGTCATGGAGACAGAGCAGGGTTGTCACTAAGAGCACAGTGAATTCCAGCATATAACCCTACAGCTGAACACTAAGGATAAAGAGAAATTCCTATTTAGGGGTCTTTTCAGCACTGCACTGTATAGGCTACTGTGGAGTCTTTGCTTCTTTTTTTTTAGGGTTGGGATTAAATGAAATTAAATTCTTGTTGGGACTCAGATGTTTATTGGTTTTCATTCATATTACAGTCTTACAAACTGTGAGTTCTACAGTACTTCACTCAAATAAACTAAAAATGGAGCCATATCTCTCTCTCTACGAGGCCTTTTAAGGATAAACTGTCCAATTAGGAAATGATTCCTAAATTATTTTTACTTTCAACCCAATAACTAACTACTCGTTGGCAATGTGGACTTTTTTATCTAATTACACAATATTACCCAAAACCAGGGAGAAGAAGGTGAAGAAGAAGGACCAGCCTCCACCCTAAAACTTCTATCTTGTTTTGCATATATTACTATATTCAAAAACTTAAAACTCTAAGTTTTCTACGATGCAATATTATACACTTCTATTTAAACGACACACTTATAATCTCAGTTTTATCATTCACTTTTGGAAGACTTTTCTACAGCCTCAGGTCAAATGCAGTGCTCTCTGGGGGTTCAGTGCCTGTCAGCACAGAAAGCCAGAAATTCTCAGTAACCAGGGTTCCAACAGGATACCAAATACATAAGGGACATTTCTCCACACCTGTCTGTAGCTACTACTCAAAGAAATTCATGTGTTGTAGAATTAGGGATAGAATCTTAAGGCTTTTATCTAGGGCACAGAAAACAAAAGAGAGCAGATATGTGTGAGGCACTGTAAAAATAGAAATTATTTAAAAATTAAGTAAACAAATCTGATTATAGAATTATTGATATGTAACCATGTGACCTTAAGGAAAAACTCCCTCTGCACAGAGGCCTTCATGTTCCAAGAGAGGGATGCAGAATAAGCACTAGAACTGGAAGAGGAAGAAAAAGTCAGGAACAAAACCCACCATAAGGTAACAAACATCATGTCTATAAATACTGTGTTGATAATACCTGACTTTCAAACATCACTATATTAAGCAGCATGAAGGTCTTTGAAAAACTCCAGTGGTCATTTGTAGTATAATTGCTGAAAATGATGAGAGCTGTAAGAAGAAAGAATAAGCCTGCAACAGTGTAATGTACAGATGGCTTATTTTTTTTTCTCTCTACAAAGTCTAGACAGGTTGCCCTAAAGCTGCCAAATGCCTGTCACAGCCTATCAGTATCGATAATTTTTTTACCAGATAAAGGGTTCTACACTGTGGTCCTGTGACCTAAGGTGTGTCTTTCTCCAGCTATGAAACATCTCTCTAAATTGCTGCAGGTTATAAAACGAGATAATTTTAATAATCTCAAATTCCATTTAAAGATACTTTTCTAATGTCCACGTTTACTAAGCTTGAGGGGATATACTTTGTGTCACTTGCATTTAATTAGCACATGCCAAACCAGAGTTGTCAAACACATAAGTTACAATATTTGGCATTTAGCCATATTTCAGGAAGGTGAATTCTGCTAACTGGTATTTTGTAGAATTATATTTAGCAAATCACTGTTTTGTACCTCTCTTGAGATTATCTTTTTCAGCTTTAAAAAGATGATAAATTCAGTTATATTGGCAAGTGAAGAGAGTTCTTACCAGTCAGGTTAAATTGCATGCCTAACAAAAATAAAAGTAGCCAATTAAAGTAGCTGAAACTGCTTCAAGGCTTAGAATGTACAAGTATAGACCTGTTTTTCACCAGACAACTTTAACTTTTAATAACTGACCTCAGCTACCAACAAAACCTCTCCTACTGATAATCTTTAAAACATATAGCTGTCAGTGACCTTGTCAAAACTGGGGCTTTTAAAGGTAAGCAAGAATAGGTTCTTACAGGGTACTCAGGACACCTCTAGTGGGGGTGCTGCAGCTCACTGTGCAGAATGTGTTATATAAACAAAGCTAACCTTTAAAAACAAAATAACAATTTAAAATGGTTTAAAAATTATTTTTAAAAACTTATAATAATTAATATTATCATATAGTAATTATATGTTATAAAATAATAATTATATATAACATTATATATTAATTAATATAGTATATTTGATAAATTATCATAACAAAAATAATTTACAAACAAAGTATCCTCCTGCAAACTCTTCCTGGGCTGGCAAAACACACATGCAACAGCTTGAAGTACACTGGAGTGGAGAGGGGAAGGAGTGTGCTTGTTTTACTTGTTTGAGAAGGGGGACTCTCCTGGGAAGCTGACCTTCTGCAGCAGGTTCAGATAAAACCACAGAGGTGGTCTCCCCTCCATACTGAACAAGCTGCTTTGGTGGGGTTCCACACCAGAATGCTTCTCAGAAACCCACAACTGTGAGATTTTTTTCAAACTAAAGTACTAGTTAAAGTCCTAATTCTTGTTGGATGAACAAACCTCAGGAAGTCTCAAGCTGCTCTGGTAGGTAGGATCTTCCATGAGAATACCATGTGCTTCAACTCTCTAATTTTCATATAATTAAAATGCTGTCAAAAGAATATACTATAGAATTAAGCTCAACTGAAAGTCACAATGCTCTTTATTATGAATTGAGTTCAAAAACTTGCACACTTCTATTTCAAACAATATTTTACAGTCTTATCAAGTAATCTGTGCCATTACTACATCTTCAGAACACAACAGTTCAAATAAATATTTTAATACCCTGAATCTACTATTATTTGGTTAAATTAACCAAGATAATGAGTCAAATAATGAAGATGAGCATTTAATTTGCAAAGGGAGCTAAGCTAAAAGTAATTCAATTTATTCTCACCTTAGAGAATGTTGAAGGAAGGGGAAGAATTTAACCTTTTTGTAACACTTGGAGTACAACACAGAAAGATCTTCCTAGGAGGTTTATCACTGACAGCTTCAATCCTGATAATATTAAGCTTGCCTAGACTAATCTCATGACAGAATTTCTTGGTGTGCTGACAGGATATTCTAACAATGCCATTCCAATGTTACCTGCACCAACTTTAAAAATCAGTCTCCAAATTTTTAGACTAATGAGTCATGACTAAATATAGTTCCTGCTTTTTGGATATAATTACATGTTTCGAAATAACATACGGTAAGTCTCATTTGGGGAAAAAAATTCATTTTCAGATCTAAAAGAGACATTCTCAAGCTAAGTTTCAGGTCAGATCACAAATACACAACCAACACAGGGGATAAGCAAATTCAAACCCACCACTGAGTATGGCCAGATACGCATTCAGAGGGAACAAAGTTCAGGCAAAAATCCTTTCAGGAAAAATCTTCCATTGAGCCATCAGCATCCACGTGACTGTTTTTCACATCCATAACTCCCTATGGTGAAATATTGCACCACTTCTTTCATTTTATGACAATTTTCCTGGTAGTGGATTCATTGGATGCCACCCCGCCTGTCTACTGGAAGGGGGCAGTGAATATTGTGATGAGAAGACAAAATTAATCCAGCCTCACAATCTCTGATTTATGTAAAAATGAATAGGTTCTAACTTTTTTTTTTTTCTTCTTCCTTTACCACAGCAAGACTGCAGCTCTTCTCCAGCTGAAAATGTTGGAATTAGGTAATGTCAGTTATTTCTTCTGGCAAGCAACATTTCACATTACTTAATCTGCACCACAGCATACTCTAATTTATATACTTTATGTAAAAATCAACATTTTCTAAGACTCAGTGGCACATCAATAACTGTCTCTAACGGATAAAATGCAGAAATAAAGACTAGCCTTGCAATAACAGGCCATAGTGGGAGCAATCACCCTCCTCAATGGCAAACAGAAAATTTTATTCAGTCTCTAGTGCAGGTCACATGAGCCCTACACCAACAGAGAGTAACATGCTGTAATTCCACTAGTGGCTAAAAGAGATTTCAAATAAGAGATTTCAAATAAGAGATTTCAAATAAGAGATTTCAAATAAGAGATTTCAAATAAGTTTTCCCCAAATCCCACTGTTTGGATCTTTAGTGTTAAGACCAATTTTTGAGTTGTAAAATTCAAAATACATAACCAAAATTCTAGATACAAATTCAGTTTCCCCAGCAATGGTTGTCTTCCACAGGGAAAGTAAAGACATATAAAACATCCAGACCACAATGTTTTCATCCCTTTTAGAAAATGAATGAAAATTACTGATTAAATCTGTCTCAAGGGTGAAAAGCCACAGTCTGAAGAGCTTCTATTGGTGTCCATCACTAGAGACAAGCAGGCTCTAAAACACTCTACAGGCACAACTTCTTTGAAAGCACCCAAATCACCCAGGCATGTGCCAGTCTGCTTTGTCCCTAGGCAAGGCTGAAATCTAGTCCTGCTCTCAATTATGAGATTCAAGCGCTCCTTCAGGGTGGAGATTAATACAAGAATTCTTCATTTTTCTGCTGGTTTTGTGTCAAATCAGTCAAACAGAAAGGAAAGCTGGACACCTCAGCTGCAATGGAGATGATCCCAGAGAGCTGCACCGTGGTCTGTAAAGGGAATTCTGGTGTAACCTATTTCATCATCTCAGTGTGCCTCATCCTCACCCTGCCAGAAAGCAGGCTCCCATCACCTTGCTTTCAGCTGATTCTGGCAACCAAAAGATCCAAAGGTTCTGCATTGCATGCCAAATTAAAAAAAAATCCCTTTGTGATGATACACAGTTTGAAGCTAACAGCAGTTTACAAAATCTTAACTAATGTGTGCACTCTGCTAATAAGTCCTGAAATGTGCTAAATGCCCTGTTTTCAAACAGATTTCTGGGGTATTCTTTGTCGGTGCTCAAGCCTGTCTAAAATTAAGATTTTAATTCACCTCCAGAAATTCTTGAGACAGACAACAGTCCATTCTGAAGGCTACACAAAGTGAAGGAACCTGAGGGTTTTACTTTCCTAAAGTCTGACTTCAAAAAACAGTAAAAAGACAGGCTGTTTAATTAATACATTAAAGAGTGAAAAGCTTCAGAATATGGCTTTAAGAATCTATATATTCTATACTAACCAATAAGAAGAAGGGTTCCAACAGCTACGCCTCCACCTGGAAAGAAAACAAAATGAAGAATAAAGTAAGACTACACTTTAATACTATGTTAGAGAACAATTAACTTTTCTTAGTTTATAAGTCAAAGAAAGGTGATAACGGGGAATTTAAAAATATAAAAGTGAACAACATTTTAATTACCTTTGCAATACTTACTACAATTCTCTATTATGAAATAATTATACATTACATGTAATTACATACTGCACATTACAATTACTTTCACAATATACTGTACTATCATCATTGTGGTAAAAAGATCCTGCAGAGCTCTGTGCAACCACGCTCAAATACTACAGTGGTGAGCTATGGACTGAGCCAGCAGATTTTTACTGCCATGACTCACGTGAGTAAACATTCTCCAAATTAAATTAATATTAACCACTATCAAGTGATAGTCCTTTGTATCAAGAAGGATGTAAGCTAAGTGATCAACTAAGATTCTAGTATATTTTAGCAAATTTCCACCCAAGTCTTCGAGGCAAAATCCTGACTCCACTGCTTTTTATCTTACTGACATGGCAGCAAGACTTTCACCCACTGAAACCTGGATTAAGAGATCATAAATGTCACAACACACACTATGAAAAAGCATACCCTACTGAAGGGAATAAAGTTTTTTATAGTAGGTCTTGGACATAACTCCATGGATTACTTTATAAGGACAGTGAAAGAAGAACTTGTATTTTATTTTTGGGAAAGAGCACATTAATTTGTAATCTGAATTACAATAGTGGAATAACCTGAAATCAGACTATTTTGTTTAAAAATTACGGAAGACTGTGACAGGGAAGCTAAAAATCCCTGGAAGTGTTCAGGCTGGCCACATGCAACCAGCCTACTGAAGTGTTTTGCACGGAAACTGCAGGATGTTTGCAATTCTGTACCCATTTAAAAGCAGCTTAGGAGCAAGCTAATTGATGAATCCCATCAGCGCAGTATGCAAAGCTCCAGAAGTCAATTCTGGACTGCACAGATGGACTCCAGTGAACAGGATCTTTCATTTTATACATTTGTAAGAGCTCAATAAACTCCACTAGAAATTGATTCCAATATGAGTTGGAACAACTTCTTAATCTTCAGCTTTGCTAGTGGGACTACAAATGCCTGCAGTGTCTGTAATGTTGATATACCCAAAAGGAAGAAAAAAAGCAAACTGCTCTCCCAAAGGCCAGAAAGTGCTAATATTGTTGCATAATAGCACCCGAATTAAAACCAGAACAGGATCACTTTGCCATCATGCACCTCAACTCGAGCAGTACTGGGCAGTGAAAGTGCTTAGTCAGCTACTAATTTCATGGTTCTACAGAAGCAGATGTTTCAAGCTGAACTCCTGAGTCAAGATGTACAAATGCCTCAATATCTACAGCAAGCTGATGAGGGTAAGTAAGCATTTTCTAGATATTAAATAAAAAACAAAAAAACAAACCAATTTTAACCAATTTGCTGTTTATCAGAAAGTTAGAATCACTCATGAAATCCCCATGTCCTAAACCAATGATTTTTGTTCCATTTATTTTTTCAGGAGATAAATGCAAATGAAACCAAAAGATGTACTGGAGGAGAAAGCAAAAAAAAAAGACCAAAATCTGAACTCATACTGATGTTTGACACAACGTACGCTTCCAATATTCACTGCATTTAATTGTGCCAGAACACACAGGTTACTAACAACAGTTGTTTAAAATGAGCACATGCTCTATACAGCCCATAGGAAAGAAAAGCTCCAACTGTTGAGATTTTACCAAATCCTAGGTTGACATGGAAAATGATTAAAGCAGCCATAAGTAATGCATTAGCTCATGGCAATAAGGACTTTAAAACCTTGGTTAGAGAAAAGTTCACTCGTAGCCATGACAGAAGTAGTGTCTCTTCTGCTTTTACAGTGAATTTGTTTGTCAAACAGTGCAGTCAAAATTCTCTCGAGCTGCATTTTCAGATCATCAGTGGTGCTGTTTCTACAAGCCAGAGCTGTAGCATATGTGCACATACCCTGGCTGTTAAAGGCAAACTCAGGTCAGAGCATTGCCTTTACTTTATCATTGAGTGGTTTGAACAAGTGTCTTCTATTAGAGGGGATGCAAAACTATTGCAGTTACCATGGTTACACGTTCATATTACAACGAGCAAGACTACTAGTAAATTAAACAAAAGGCAACAGGAAAAATAGCAGGAATATTGATGGAATCAAAAGGAAGAGGCAAAATCTTTAAGTTTCTCAAAAAAGCTGCTGGGAACTTGTAACTTTTCCTAATCTCCCTATTTTCATTTTTCTTTGCCAGTATCTGAGACAGTAGAATATATACACATCTAAGCAAAACTTGTAGCTTTTGACATTGCTACTTACAAGACAGATTTAAGATCTTATGGACAGAAGCACAACAAACTTTGCAAGCTGAGAAGTGCCCAGATTGTTTTCAAAGCACATCCCTGACCTTTTTTCCAGCAGCCTGAAACAAAACATTCAATACCAGGCATGTGATGGTTATATTACACAGTAGTTGCAGCTCATTGCAGAGAACTGCTCTGGCACACATCAGGCATATGTGGCCCACAAACCTTGAAAGTAAACTTATATAAACTTAAATAAATATAAAATATGTATAAACATAAAATGTATAAATTTATAAAATAAATAGAAATAAAATATTATAAAATAAATAAATAAACATAAACTCTGGAAGTGCAGAGTGCCCTGATGCATTTGAAATCCAGCACTTAGCTACCACTTCTCTTCCAAAAGAAATTCACTCCTTTAGAGTGAGCCACAGCAATGTAACCATCAGCTGCAGGGTGAAAGAAACTCCTCCTAGGATTCTTTCCCTTTTCCTCCCTTCAGAAGCTCCTCATTGTGTGTGGTAACACCATGCTATCCCTCACTCACAGGCTGCTCTTTCATGCCTGGAAATAATTCTGTATCTGGGTTACAGATTTTGAACAGAGCAAAGTTAAACTCAAGCCCAAGCCAGAGATCTACAAGACTGCCTAGTGACTGTTACAAAGTATGTCTATGAAAGTACCAGACTAAGAGAGTGTGTACCAACTTCCATGAAAAAAAAAGAGATTGTCCTCAGTCCCTGGTGACAATAAAAATTAAATATTTTTACAGTCAATTGTTTGATGGCTAGCGGGCAAGACAAAAGAAGAGAAGCACCAATACTCTTTCAGAAACACAAACAGCATTCTGCAACACATTCATGAAGCATTTCCACACCCAGAAAAAGGGCACAAAGCAGACCAAGTGAACACCTGCAGAGGCACCAGCACAGTGGGTGCTGCACTGATGCCTCAGGTGTGGCTTTTCTGTTTTTCACATTCTGTGCTGCTTTAGTGTGTGGGTCTGAGCTTCATATGAGGGGATGGTGAGCTCTCTGCACAGAGCAGGGAGACAAAACAATTCCTGCTCCAGCTGGGCACCAAGGACAAATGATCCAAAGCTCAGCCCAGGAGCACAAACAGCGTGGGCTGGAGAGAGAAAAACAAGCAGGATGGGAGTGCCTGGGCTAAAGCTGGAATGGGACAATGAACTGCAAGGTGCAAATGGAGCAGAACTGATCCAAGGGAGAGACCCCGGGAGCGCTCGTGCATTTTGGGACCATTTGGGTTCATCTTGGGTGCAGCCCTGGCTGGGCTCTTGTGCTGCCCAAGGTGGATCCATGGAGGAGATCCTTTGAATAAATCCCTGCTTTATTCTTCAGCTCTGTCCAGCCTCTGCTCTGGGGCAGCCTGCAAAAGGCATCAGCACCATCAGAGGCTCAGTCAGATGCTCCAAGGATGCTCCCCTCTACTCAGATCACATCTGGAACATGAAGCCCAGATGATTTTGAGTTCCTCCATTCAAGAAAAAATAAAGATAAACTGAAATGAGTCCAGGGAGGGGAATGATTCAAGAGAAGGTGCTGAAGGAAGTGGGCTTGCTCAGCCTGGAGAAGGGAGGAAAAGCTGAAGGCCCTGGGGTACCCAAGAGAAGCTACAGACACACTGCTGGAACTCTGCTGTTGAGAATTTCAGACTGTCTGTGCTGGCAGGCACTGACCCCCAAGAGAGCACTGCATTTGACCTGAGGCCGTGGAGAAGGCTTCCAAAATGGAATGACAGAACTGGGATTGTGGGTGTGGAGATTGAATAGAAGTGTGTAATATCACAGGGTGGAAAACTTAAGAGTTTAAAAGTTTAGACTATAGTAATATATAGAAAGCAAGATGGAGGTTTTAGGGTGGAGGCTGGTCGTTCTGCTTCACCTTCTTCTCCATGGGTTTGGGTGGTTTTGTGTAATTGGATAAAAAGTCCACACTGTGGGCATGGGTGGTTGGTTATTGGGTTAAAAGTAAAAATAATTTAGGTGTCATTTCCTAATTGGACAGTTTAGCCTTAGAAGGCCTTGTAGAGAGGGAGATGGGGCTCCATTTTCAGTTTGTTAGAGAGAAGAGCTGTAGAACTCACAGTTTCTGAGACTGTATAAGATCTAATAAACCATCTGAGTCCCAACAAGAAATACCCTCTCACACATTTATTCCTGACCCTAACAAAAAAGAAGCAAAGACTCCACAGCAACAGCTGAGCTCTTCACTGAGCTGCGGTGGGAGGGCAACAAGCAACAAATGGGAGCTGAAACAGGGGAGGCTCCCAGTGGATCTAAGGAAAAAGACAATTCCCTACTAAAAACAATCAAGCATTGGGCCGGGTTACCCAGAGGTGCTGCAAAATCTCTGCCACTGCAGATTTTCAAGACTGCACTGTACAAAGCCCTGAGCAATCAGCGCTGAATTCAGAGCTGAGCCTGCTTTAAGTTTGCAGAGGGGAAATTCTCCTCAGCCTCCAAAATCAATGATTCTGTACAGTTCACCTAGCTGGAGGTGTGTTCCAACAACGCCTGGCACCAGTGGGAACTGGAGTCTAGTCAGCACGCTTAGCATGAGTCTTTCCTGGCCTCCTCTTTTCCTGGCCTCCACTCAGCCTCCAAAAATCAGGGATTTCAGGGCTAGGAGGTTAGCACCGGTTTAACAGAGGAACGTAGAGCCCAGGCTTTCAGAGATGCCACAACCCAAAAAACATCTAATAGTACTTTCAAAACTTGCTGTTTCTAGGGGCAAGGAATTTCCTTGATGTTGGAGAATAAATATCAGTAAGCTCAGGAAATCATGAAATATTTAAAAGACAAGGAAAATGTAGAAGGGATCCTGGCTTTATTGGAAGTGTCCTCAGTTTCCATAACAAACCACTAATTGTGTTAGCAGGTGCCTAGAATTTTAGGAGACTGCCACCACGGGAGCTGTCTACATCTTCTGAGCCATGCTGTGCAAAATGCACTGTTTCTAAAAGGGAATATGAACGGGAATATTCAACGCAAATCTGCTTTTCATGCAATTAAAAGGCTTCACAAATTACACTCACTTAATGAAATATTTTTCTCTCAAGCAAGAAGAGCTTCCTCCACAATGATCATAACCCCTGATGAAAGTGCAGACACACACACACAAAATTATATACAGGCTGCAAAATGTCCTTTATACAATGGATATGACTTTTATATTATAATTAATCATACAGAGCATCCCTAGAGAGAAAAGTGACATACTATGTGTACTGCAAGGACGAATGAACAAAGCTAAAATCAGGCTGTTCTCACCTAAAAGTCCCACGTATGTACATTAAAGATGCACTGCAACTGTGTGAAGAGTTAGAGGATCAGCCAGATAAACCACGCTGCTTACACCAGCAAATGAATGAGTTCCCAAGCCAAGGGAAAGTGCCAGCTCCCGACACGGATGATCCCGCGGCAATCACAACAGATGAGTCCACGGGACACCGAGACACAGCAAAACCAGCATCACACCGGAGCACTTTATCTAAGGGTGAAACTAACGATGCAGCCGTGGCGAGCAAGGCAGAAAGGACAAATTGAGAAGCCCAACACATCCCAACACCTGCCGCGGCGGAGAACCCGAACCGCCCGGCGTTGGTGCATCACACCCGGCTTTCCCAGCCGAAACCAGCATCACACCCGGCTTTCCAAGGCGAAACCCAGCAGCACACACGGCTTTCCCAGCCGAACCCTGGCAGCACACACGGCTTTCCCAGCCGAACCCTGGCAGCCCTCCCTGCGGCAGTGCGAAACGCCCCAGCCATGCGCTGCGGAGGGAATTTAGGGAGCAGCTCCGCCAGGCTGCCCGCGGCGATGGCAGCGCGGCACAGGGCTCCTCCGCAAGCTCCAGCTGGGATACACGACCTGCCTCCCCCGTCCTCCTGCCCCTCCCGCCCTCCCCGCGACCCCCGGGACTGTGGGGAGGAAGGAGCAGCCTCGGGAGCAGCGGCGGGGTTACGGAGGGCAGGGAGGGCCCGGCAAAGGGGAGGGCGGCGGGGGCGCAGCACCGGGTCCCAGTCCCGCTCCCACCAACCTAGCACACAGTCCAGGGAGGGCAGCCCGCTGGAGAGCAGCAGCTGCCCGTGGCGCACCGAGGGCCGAGTGCCCGGCAGGGCGGGCGGCCGCGGGCCGGCCCCGGGCCTGCGCTGGAAGCTGGTGCGGCCCCGCGCCCCGCCGGCCGCCGCCATGTCGGGGCCGGGCAGGCCGGGCCGGCGCTGCGCCAATGGGGGAGCGGCCCGGGGAGCGGCCGCCCAATGGGAGCCCGCGTTGTTGGCACGTGCGGAGCCGGGGGGCGGCGGAGGGCTGCGGGGCCCGGCGGCGAGCGGGGAGGTGAGAGCGGCACCGGGGCACCGGGGCCTTGCCCGGGCCGAGGGGACACCGGGGCACCGGGGCATTACCCGGGCTGAGGGGACACCGGGGGCACCGGGGCCGAGGGGACACCGGGGGGTACCGGGCCCTTGCCCGGGCTGAGGGGACTCCGGGGAGCACCGGGGCCTTGCCCGGGCTGAGGGGACACCGGGGACACCCGGGGCTGAGGGGGCCGGCAGCGGGCACGGAGCGGCGCGCGGAGTGCGGCACGGTGCTGTGGAGGGGACACCCCGCTCGTCCCGCGCGGTGCCTGCAGGGCCGGGCGTGCGGCGGGCCTGGAGCGGCATCAGCCCCTTCGGAAAGAGCCTGCAAGGGAAAAGGGCTTGTAAAATGTATTTTCGTAACTGCGTGTGACACATGTGAGTGTACTTGGGTCCCTGCTTGGTTGTGCATAGCCAGGACCTGTAGCAGGCGTGTGGTTCAATGTCTTAACTTGGGAGCAGGCTCTTGTGTCGGCGTGGACCAAGACGTGTGGTAGAAAAAGTTAAAAGACATTAAAATGCTTTGACAAGTTCAGGTATGTTTGCTTTGTCAGTCAACTCTCTGTGTATGTTCTGGTGCTCTGAAAGCAAGGGAAGCCCCTGTCAGTATACAGAACAGCCCCTACCACAAGTATTTTTATGTTTCTTTTTCATGTCGGTGGTTCAGATGCATCCAAGCTGCTTGAAGACTCTTGTACAAGTAGAATATAAGAATGAAGCTTTAATACTGTAATCCCTCACTCTCAGTCTTTAATTCCAGTGAATCATGTTTACTGTGGTTCTAAGCCAACTTTCTGAACGCCTGTGGTTCTTGAGTGTCTTTTTAATTGAGGGGGAAAAATCCTCATGTTAGATATGAGCAGCAATATGTGGGCAGTCCTGAACCTCAGAGTTTTCCCTTCATGTCCAGTTCAAATTCAGGAGCATGAAACTTCAGCATGACGTGGCCCTAGCTGGGGAAAGGATGTTCTTTTTGCTGCTGGCCAAGCTTCCACACATGCTAAACAGCAGACAAGTCACGATCTTTTATCAGGAGTATTTTCTGCTAAGCTGTGAAATACTGGATAATACTTAATTTGAAGTATAGATTGTTGTTTAGTGAAAGTTAGAAGTATCTGTCTGTAGAGGAGAAAATCAAAGGAGACTGGAAACCATGGCAAGAATTAAATATAGATGTTTAACTTCACTTCTGTAATATGTGACCAGTGAGGTGTCAATATCTGGGATAGGAAAGGCCAACAAAATAAAGACCCAAAGCATAATCCACAATTCTTTTAAAAGGGTTTGGGCCTCTGTTTCTGTCAGTGGGATCCTGTGGTGTGAGTTCTGTCTGACTGAAGAGGAAGGGGCTGAAACCTCGGGAGAGTTCTCCACTTTTAAACATCACACTGACTCTGCCTTTTCTTACTCTACTGTGCTCCTGGAGCCCAAATCCCTGAATATTTCAGGTGTGAGTGCTTGCAGGTGTGTGTGACACAACAATTGCAGGATACCTGTTGAGATCTTTGTTGAGAAGCTCGCGACCCAGTGATAAGGATATCTCTGGTAAGTCACTGCTTACGTGTCAGAAAGGTAAGCAGTGAAAAGAGAGAGAGAATCCAGTGATAAACTGCACGTACTCAATCTCTAGGATGGTTTTTTTCCCATTCCAAGCAGTACATTTTCTTACTTACTTCATTAACAAAAAGTATTTCCTTGCTTTATTGTTTGTTTTTTTTTAATTAAAATACACTGTTGTAGATTGTCTTAACTTCACAGCACAGGTGTAAACATACATCCAGGGCTGAGCCTTCTCTTTTGTTCTTTCATTACTACTGGCCTGCCATGCAGGGGTTCTTTTATACTTTTGTACCTCACTTTCCTACAGGCCAGTTAAAACTGGAGGCTAAATAATTCCTTGTCTTTTTTTGTTCTTTTTTCTCTTTCCTGTTGGAAAGTGAACACACATAATGAAAGCATTTTGCAAATGGGAACGCTTGTGCCACGCCCCCACCATTTTTAGTGTTTCTTGGATAATCTGCACATTTCCTGGCAATCTCAGTGGCTCAGGAGCTGATCCAGTGGGTCAGGGTTGCAAAAGAGGAAATGTCACTCCCTCCTCCTCCTCTGTTTCCAATCCAGCAAACCCTGGTGCTGATCAGTTCCCCCCTTGGGCTGATTGAGCTCACTAACCTGACTTGGAGCTATCCATTGACTTCCTCAATAGTTTTATTTTGTGCCCTCCTCTGAGCTGGTGCTGCATGGAGGAGGGCAGCCCAACCTCCCAGCTCTTGCTAGCTCAGAACTTTGTAGTTATTTCAGAATAAAAATTGGATTTTTACATTAAAAAAAAAAAAGATTTTTACATAAAGTGATATTTTTGTTGCAATTTTTTTTGTAGACATCCTTCCAAATACAGAGAAATGGTTTCTTACATTGTAACAGCACAAGAGACTGTGTCATATATGACAAAAATAGTGAAGTAGATGCAATTTTTTCAGTATGAGAACTGAACTTTTAAAATACAGCAGTAGTTCTGTTTGTGGTGTTCATTTTTCCCCAGTCACATTTTAACCTGATGGGTGCAGTTAAAATCCTACTGATTTAGAAAGTGAGTGGAAATAAGCTATTTTTCAATAGGTGGGGGATTTTTAAAATGTTAACATTTTAATACAATAAAGCTTTCCAACTGCATATGTGCTTATGGAAATACTGCTTACAACATCTGACTTTACCTGTATTTCAGATGAATTTCAGAGAAAGAACTAATCTAATGGAAGTCTCATTTCTTATTTTTTAGTTCATTATTTTTAAATCAGTGGTGTTTCATTTTCAGGAATAACAATATTTTTTTCACCTTTTTTGAAGGATACTGAAGGTTTGCTTATATTCTCATGTCCAGTTTTGCAAAGGTGAATTTTCAGTCGTTGTAGAAGATCCCACTAGGATCTGCTGTCTGGCAGAAAGCAAGACCACAGCAACTGTGATTCTAGACATTACCCTGATCCTCAAATGCACATTATGACATAGATAAATCCTACTGTTCCTGCTCCAGGGGTGGAATGGAAATGCAGAGAGACTAAGGAACATGGAAGTGATTTCCAGTGCTCAGGAGTGTCTTAGGAAGTTATTTCTTGTGTGCTGAGCTATGGCAATGGACAGGGGTCCGACTCAGCTCATTGGAGAATGGAGAGGTTTAAACATTTTTAGTCTATTTTGGGATGTCTCAAACTGTAGAATAATCGACTTTCCTTCCTCACATGTTGTCACGTGATCAAATGGGGATGTCAGCTTTAACTGCAAATCCTAACTGTGCTGTGGAGAAATCAAGCTCTCTGTTTTCTTCTTGCAAACTTGCTGGTCCAATTCAGCTACTTGTCTGTGCAAAATGCAGATTCTAAGATGGATTAAGAGGATTTGGGGTGAAAATTCCCTAAGCAAAAAAAAAAAAAAAATGAATACAATGGTAAGCGAGAGAGCAGTTAGAACATTTGGGGAAAGGTTATACTTGGAATTTGATCTGCGAGTATGTTTGACATTTCTCTTCCAAAACTGTAGCCTACAGACTTGGGGGAAATCCTGGTGTCCCCAGAATAGCAGCCCTTGAAGTCTGCTTTGGCTATTTGTGCTTGATGATGCTGCCTCAGGTTTGGCTTTTCTATTTTTCACATTCTGTGCTGCTCTAGTGTGTGGGTCTGAGCTTCATATGAGGGGATGGTGAGCTCTGCACAGAGCAGGGAGACAAAACAATTCCTGCTCCAGCTGGGCACCAAGGACAAATGATCCAAATCTCAGCCCAAGAGCACAAACAGCGTGGGCTGGAGAGAGAAAAACAAGCAGGATGGGAGTGCCTGGGCTAAAGCTGGAATGGGACAATGAACTGCAAGGTGCAAATGGAGCAGAACTGATCCAAGGGAGAGACCCCGGGAGCGCTCGTGCATTTTGGGGCCATTTGGGTTCATCTTGGGTGCAGCCCTGGCTGGGCTCTGGTGCTGCCCAAGGTGGATCCATGGAGGAGATCCTTTGAATAAATCCCTGCTTTATTCTTTAGCTCTGTCCAGCCTCTGCTCGAGGGCAGCCTGGACAAGGTGACCAGGAAGGGACAGAAGGCATCAATAAGAGGAAGCACAGTTTTCGTGGCCTCTCTTTGCCACGTGGGTTGCTTGTGTAGGCTCACAGGGCAAGTTAACACCAGCAGCATTGTGTGGGCAGTGTTCCTCAACAACAGGGTGTTACTACTGATGGATGTGTTCTGTTGTCTTGGCTTTCAAATCAGTGGTTTTGCTGGATTTTAATTGTGCTGCAGAAGATTAATGTATGCTCTTGTCTTTGAACAAAATGCTGTCCATTTTGGAATAAAACACCAGCCCGTTTTTTTTTCAAATTAATTTCATTTATGTATGTATGCCAGACCAGTTTTCAGTGATATTTTTCTGTCGCATTTATGTGTGGGATAGAGAACCAGAAAAGCACATCCCAGTAGCAGTTGTAATTCATAATCTTATTAGTGTTTGCAGTTCCATCGCCAGGCTGCTTCGCTCGTCAGTTGTGGAATGTGCTGGTATTAGACTGTACTGATTAAAGTTTTACCGGCACCAAATCAGATTAGCCACCGAGTCACCTGACCAGGCTGGGCTTGCAGTCATGTGACCCACGCCCTGCTGAGCTCCTGCTGCGAGCTGAAACAAGGTAGTTTGCTTTTGAGATGTTCTTAAGTATCTAACAGCATGGGTCGTGGATTATGGCTGCAAAGAAGATGGCTTCATTTTCCTGATCTTTGAACTAGCTAGAATGGGATAAGTTTGAAAGTGCAGGATCTTCAGGCCATGAGCCAACAACTGGAAAGAATGTTTAATCCTGGAAGCTCTGACACCAAAAGACCTGGTTTTTTTCAGTGTGAAAAAGCTTAAAGACGACTTATTCAGTCAGTCTGTGGCAAATGAAAGAATTATTTGGAGTGTTTAGGACTTGCCAGTTGTATGATATTATATAAAACATAATATCTTATTCAGAAAGCCTCTGGATGTTACCCAAATTCATCCTTGTGGGTGACCTGAGCAACAGGGAAAACAATGTAAACCTGTGTCAAATTTAAACAGCTCTTATAAAATAGAAGTAAATTAGGAGGCATGAGTTAAAGTAGTATGTGCTGAAGACAAGAAATTATTTTAAAAGCTACTTTATGTTTCTGTAATTTCAGAACTGTACAGTATAATATTACTGAAGCCTGCAGAACAATGAACTTGAAAATGAATTGTGAGTTTAGAGTCTTAATAAGCATCATACAGATTAGTGCTGTATTTAATAGAGATTATTTTCCTTGTATTTCTCATACTTCCTGGTGAGACCCACAAACATGGAAGGAACCTCAGGTTTCTGCTACTGGCCAATGATGTTTTCTGGTTATTGTCTCCCATAGATATTCCAGACAGGAATGCTAGCTTGATTTTTCAGCTCCCAGCGACTTTCACGGCACTCTGGCCATCCACGGAGTGAGGCATGGACCAGGGTGGCCTGCAGTAAATAATTCTGTAGAGATGTGTATTGCTTGCTTTTCAAAAAATTTGACTAGAATGGTAAACTGATTTGGTCACTGAGGGGCAGATGAAGAAAATTTTGGCCTTTAAGTAGTCAGGAAGTAAAATGGAGTTTTTTCAGTGTGAGTTATAAAGTTGGATATAAGACGAGCGAGCAACCTAATAAAACTCAATGTAAAGCCAGATTCACAACTAGCTACTTAGGGAAACTTCAATTGTTTCAAATTTGGAATAATGTTTTGGTGAAATAATAAAATAAAATAATGAATATCTGGCCATTTTTGTAGCCAGCATGTATTTTAGCAAATCATCATTATTCTTTATCCCAGTGGATTCAGCTTCCATCCCCTACACTGAGCCTGCCAATTCCACGTTAAAAGTTCTTTGTGGAAGCCCCATTTCAGGAGCATCTATCTGGGAGCAGGGCTGCCATTTTTTCCAATTTCCCCCCACCCCCCGGTACTGAATTGTATTTTGTGTGAGATAATATATGTAAAAGGAATAAAAATGAATTAACATTTGAAACTGTAGATACTGAAACAGATGGAGGGAAGCCAAAATGTTATCAAGGTCCTAGAAGTAACAATCCTGTAAGTGGTTACTGCAGAATAACTCAGTGTATTGCAGGTGGGACACACAGTATTGCTGAAACCTGCAGAACAATAATCTTGAAAATGAATTGTGAGTTTAATTTAGTTGTGGGTGCTGCTGGAAATGTGAGCTTCACTAATTGTTTCAAAGTCCTGTCTTGGTTTTGTGTGGAAGGAACAGAATATGTTACTTCATTGCAATGAGGGGGTAATTCATCTGAAGTTTTATCCCTAAGGTTTATTAGAAAACTTGTGTCTCTTCCGTAGCCGTGTTTTCAGTATTTCTGTGATTTACAGCTGTGACTGTGTCCCTAGCAGAGGGAGAAAGGCAATGGAGCTTTTATTTTTTACACCCTGCTCTTATATTTCTGTGAAAACTGTTGCACATTCTTGGAGCCTCATGCTTCCACCTTTTCTCAGTTGTGCTTCCATTGGTCCAAGAAGTGTGAAGCACTGTTTGATCTTGGTGTTCTCATGCTATTGCCAAGCCACGGTGATTGTTTAATAGAATTTTTGACATTTCTGGCACAAAAGAACTGAAATTCACAAACATTAAGTTGTAGGAATATCATCAATTTTCTTAGCATGCACAAAGTATCTGTGAAAGGAGGTGTATAACCAGTCACTGATTTTCCTTTTAGAAAAGCAATGTATTATGGAAGAAAGGGCAAGCCATATTCTGTACTTTTGGAACAAACCAGATGAGCAAATGTAGATGAAATAAAATCTTAGCATGTATTAAAAACCTGAGAAGTTTTTAAGAAGGCAATTGAGGGAGACAGAACTAATGAAGTTATACAGTGATTGTTTCTGTACTGCTTTTCTGTTTCACTTGTGTCCTCATTTGGAGCTCCTGTTTGGGCTGGATGTCTGTGATAAAATGAGCCACGCAGGCCCTGCTTGGCGATGTGTTTGGTATCAGTGAGGGTGCAGTTTGTGGAGCTGGAGCGTGCTCTGCACCTCAGCTTAGGATCATTTACTAAATTGGAGAAAGGCACCTCTACTTATTTGATTCACTAAGTAGTCAGTTTTCACATTTATTATTGTGTCAGCTGTATCTTTTATTTTAAACCATCAAATTAAATAATAGCTTATGCTGGCTTTCTGTTTTAGTTCATGCATTTAAAACCTGGAAGTCAGATAAAAAGATAGTTTCAGAATAAATTCAGTATATTATTTATGAGTGGAGCAACACATTAGCATGGAGTTCACAATAGATCATATCGCTTTTATTCCATCTTACAAGCTTAGCAGCACAAACAGAATAATCAACATATTATTTGGCTGTCATCTGCTGAACAGAAAGCAGAGATCACAAGGAGGTTTTCCCTAGCTGCAGTGATGGCCTTTTTGTTCCAAGCCCCCATCTGGGAGGGCCATGGTGTGTTATCATATGGAACGCGGGGTTTGCTGTAATCTGCTTAGCCGCACTGCAGTTTGAATCTTTATTCCATGTTTGTGTAATTTATAATTTTAATGAGACCGTGGCTCTTGTGGGCTTTGAAATATATTAAAAGCTCTTTTGTGCATATGCTTTTGTTCTTGCTTAATAGGCTCAGTGTATTTAAAACTGATGAATTTTTATTCATGGATTTGGATGTCTGGGGATTAACTTAGACTGAATATCATTGCACTCATCTATTGATGTTTGGAACTTTTTTATACTTGTATCTCTAAGTGGAGAAGACCTTACAGAACTTGTGTTTTACACATAAAACAGCTCAGAAATTACTAATAAAATTTTATTGAGCAGTGAGCAAAAATACTGATTACAGTTTATTTTTACTGCATAAACTCTCCTGAAGTACCATTTTGCTCTGAAAAAAGTCCTTGAGTGCATGTACATGTGTGTATTTAGAACTTTGTAACTAAAAAGTGGTTTCGGAAAGCGGTCAACATTTTTGCAGAATAACAGCAGTGATAAGCACTTGATTTGCATTTTTCTTCTGTTCAGGTAACTTGAAAGTGTAAATACTGGGCACCCTCTTGTCCGACTGTGTTGCCTTTCTCCTGTTTTTAATACATTTTTTTAATGCAAAGTGTGCATAAGCTATTTCATTAGAAGGTGATGCTCATAACTGGGGAGTATTGATGAATATACAGAAGGATTCTTCACTGCTATTTTCTGACAGTGCTAAAATGGGTCTTGTTTTTTTGCTTTTGTATTTTTCAGATGTTTCATCGTTTGTGTATTTGTTTGATTTACTGTTTGTTTAAAGATTTGATACTTTGTGACTTCTGTGTTTTTAAACTACTGTGGAGCACTCTTCAGTGGTGGCGTTCTCTCTGAGACCAGCACTGGCAATAAGATGAAGACAATTGTGTTTTTTCTAAATAGTCTTGCTGATGGTGTACTGAAATGTGGAGGGGGTTTTTGTTTGTAGTGTTTTTGTTGGGTTGGCTCATTTTTACCAGCAAACCTTCCTCTTTGTAATGACAAAATATTTTAAGTAAACAGCCTTTTTAGTTCTCAGTGCACAGGGGAGTTATTCATCCCTCTTCTCTTCACTGCTTTGAGCAGTATTTCCAAAATCATATTAACACAAGATGTGTCTGCTGGGAAGTGCAGGGGACACGTGAGCCATGGGCAACTTCAGCTTTTGTAGGGTTGTAGATTTTTAGTGCCTAAGGTGAAAATGAGGCTTGTAACTCTTTGTTTTACTAAACTGAAATGAATTTTCAATGTTTATATGTCTGTGTCTCAAGGAAGTGAACGTATTGAAATTGAAGATAAACACGTAGTTATTTGACCATTGTGACATGGGCACAGCCCGTTTTTCTCAGTTACCAAGAAGGTAACTATGGTGTCTGCCAGACCTTTGGTGTTTGTCCTGACTTTGACCTTGTTGCAGAAGACTGTAAAGTGAGTATTTTGGCATCCCTCAGAGGCCCATGTATGACCATGCCTTTGCTCAGCTGTCTGGATTTCACTGTTCAGCAAAGAGGAGTGAATGGAGCTGCAGAGGAGGACAAGCTTTGGAATGCATCTGGCCATTAAAACAGCGTTTTGTTCAGGGTTGTGCAAGTGTTAGGAGCTGCTTCCCAAAGGTAAATAGAACCAGTGAGAACTACCTGAAATCTGTGTTGGGAAATTGCTCATTCTTGTCGGTAGTCTCTGGTTATTTAACACCAGCCAATTGTGTTATGTTTACAGGATTAAACTCCTTGTCAGCTTGAGATCAGCAGCTGAAGGAGCTCTCGTTGGAGACAAACTGCCAGTGCCTAGTAGAGATAATGTGTAAAAAAGTAATCTCTTCCAGAATATCACCAAGCTTGCTCACATTTGCCATACCAAGTCCAGTGTTTCTTCCAGAGTAAAGCAACAGCTGGAAATAAAAAAGCAATTCTTCTGATCTCCGGCACAGAGGGACCTTTTGAAATGGTTCTTTGTTTTGCTTTAGATGTTCAGAATCCTCAGATTGAAATTAGAATATTTAAAGCATTTTGTATATTTATATTTCGTATATTCATATATATATATATATTTAAAACATACTGTGTATCTAATATGGGAAGCATGCAAATAAACAAGATATACACCCTTCGCTCTTCTAGTACATGTGACATCAGTTTCATGCAGAAGTTTAAAAATAACAGTTTAATATCAATAACAGCTCGAACATAAATATTTAAAGGGCCTAGTCAGTGTGCAGTTTTTTATTTGGTTTGGGTTATTGAATTGTTTTTTGAAGTAATCTCGGAATAATTCTGTGGGAAGGAGATGGTGCAAGTTATGTGTAGAGAAAGGTGTCTGATTAGAAGTGGAGAATGTTAGGAGAAGAGTTTCTTTTAGGAAGGAAAAACTGATAATCTCTCACTACATATTCAATGAAATTCCAGAATTGGGAAACATTATATAAAGCAAATGTGACCAGAAATGTTTTATGAAAGTGAAAAAATCTGTTTAGTGCCAAGTGCAGTGATTTGTTTAGTCACACTTTCAGTGCCTGCAGCTTTGATTTTCCTGTATTTCAAAATTCAGTGCTGTATCTTAAATCGTCTTACACAATGCCACCAGTTTTCTGGAAATGATAAATCTGCTCATTGATTTTCTAATTTTATTATGTTCACAATAATTGTAATCCAAGATTACAGCAAACAAGATGTTAATTTCTAGACAACCTATGTACATTTCCCTCAGAGTGTGAGTGCTACAGAAGCAAAGAGTACAAAGAGAATACCATTTGTGCTATCCTCACAGGAGCTGTCAATAAAAGATGTAATAGGGGATTTAGGAATCTGGAAATGGCCAACTAATTTATGTGAATCTATTTTATTTCAGCTAGAAAGCCCAAGCTCTGTTTCGTCTGCACTGCATATTGCAGAGCACAGGCTGTCTATAGAAAACCAGGCGGCTGCATATGGATAGTCCCTTGATATCATTCACTTGCTGTGTAATCTTATTATGCAAAGTTCTAATCTTCACCTAGAATGAATGCCTCTGGGTCAGAATATAGTCATATCAGGGTTTTTGAGGTCATGTTTTGTGATCCTTAGCTTATTCTTCTAAGTAGAGCTGGGATTTAAAGAGTATTCCCCAGACACTGGCAGAGATAGACAGCAAAACCTGCTGCCTTTTTGGAAGACAAGACCAACATGAGGTCCCTGGTAGGATTAAACTTGATTTGTAGCTGTAGGATTTTTTAACAGATGTATTATTGGACAGGGAATAGGGGGCCACCAGCACAGCGAAATTGGATCACAATTGGCATTCTCAGGGAGTCCGCTGGCTGCTAAAACAGCAGCTGCATGTGGATTTGACTTCTTTCAGGTGAAGCGACTTCCAGTCATTTGGAAAGGATGGGATGAAAAGGAACCTTGGTGATAATTTTGATGTCTGCAAGATTTAGTACCAATGTAATGGGATTATCGGTAACACCTTCGCTGCAGAAAAAGCCACCTGGCGCTATAACTGGCAGCAACTGAGAACTAATCCTTTCCCATCTCTTGGATGTCATTCATGAGGCTCAAAGTGATTTCTAGCCTGCTAGCTGTGATTAATTTTATAAACAAACAAACAAAACCCGAGTGATGAAAGCACAGGCTATGGGAGAAAAAGGGAACAGAAGATACTAGTAATTACATTTTGCATTCTGTTTGCTGTGTATTTTACAACTATACAGTTGTGGTAAAATAATGAAATTGTGTTCCCTGTGATAAATATGGATGTGTGACCTTTTTTAACCAATGTTGATTTTGGTAGAAATTTTTCAGCTACCTGCTGTATGATAGTAAGTAGTACCTGGAAGTAATTACAACAGGTTTTAGGCCATTCGTTCTGCAATAAGGATGTTTATACCACAGAGCCATTAAGTTTTCAAGGGGCCTGTGACTTAAATAATTCATTTTATTGTGCTTAATGGTCTTACGTTTGATCTGGTGGAGTTGCCTGCTGATGGTACTTTGCATTAAAATTGTGTGATGTGGAAAACTGTTCAGCTGTTTACTTTCTTGTGATCAACAATATGACATTGTTTCAAAATGTAATTATATGAAGTTCTCAGAGGAAACAATTATATTTTAACAATTATACTTTTTAACAGTTATATTTTAATGATGCTCAGGTTAATTATTTCTCTGTGTGTGTGTGTGGTTTTTTTAAATAAACTAGTTTGGTCTGGTGTTTTTTTTTTTACTGGACTTGCTACAACCAGTTATTAACTAGAAGTTGTTACTTAAAATGACATGGAAACTTTTAGGATTTTAGTTTTTTGGAATGAATGTTAGATGTCTAAAGATTAACCTTAATATTTAAAACACCCTCCCATGCTCAGGAGGTACCTTGCCAGGGTCAGACTGTATAATAGTAGTCAAAAGCTTTTACATAAATCTAAGAATTTTTTGGTTGTTATCATAAAATCTGATAAGCTCGAGCATTAAAAAAAATCCTTTGTACTACATTTATAAGAAAGGGTTGGTGAAATCTGTGTCTCAGGCATTAGGAATTTATTTTAAGAGAACTGGGAACAAAATTTGAGAGCTCTTCACTCATGTTCTGTCCTTGTGGTTAGTTTTTTACCATGGCAGCTCTGGCAGCAGGCAAAGCTCACTCTGAGCCCTGGGTATCCCTGAATAGCTCCCAAATCTTCTCACAAGCATCCCAAGGAAACACGTGTCCAGGGTAACTATCCCTAGGTTTTAGTAATCCAAAAGGAAAAGGCTTACAATCACGTTGAAAGTTGTTTTCTGGCATGTATAGCATTTGTTTGGAGTTTCATAACAAAAAGATTTTAGTTACAACCTGACGCTGGTGGCATGGGAGGCTTGCGCATTCTCTTGGTGTTGGTACTGTTTATTTGTCCCAGTTTGATCTGTGTACTCTGGGCATTGTAATGCACTGTTTGCAAATGCCTTTTTACTGCAATACCCACAGGTGCCTAAATTCTCTCCTATCTTAATATGTTAATATAAGGTTTCTGAATAGCATGGGACAAAAATAGTGGATGCTTGTGCAGTATTTTTCTTTCTCCCTGAACTGAGAAGCTTCTTTCTAGCAGGTGCTGTTAAGAAGCATTGCTGATGGACTTTTCTCAAAATGTAGTTGTGCATTCACCTACTTCTGCAACTCAGATTCATCTGCTGTGCCTCCACCTTCCTTTTGTCACCTGTGTCACAGTTCTGGGCTCTCGGTGTGTCTGGCCTAAGAGCGAGGCATTGGTTGCTGCACTGATTTGAGAAGAGCCAACGACTTCTCTGCCTCACTTTTCTGCCTGCTGAAAGTGCGTTCCCCTTCCAGAGGAGCTGTTCCAGTTGCTGCAGTGTGTCCTGCAGTGTACTGGGTGCTGCATCTGCCAGTGACACAATTCAAGACTTTTCTGTTTGCCATTGTATTTTGGGTCGTTCCTGTGAAAATGGTCAGATAGTGAATGATGAATCACAACTTGGTTTAAGCTGTTCTAGGGCAGAGAAGTTTATGTAGATAAAATAGGATGTCTCTTTTGGAACAAGGAAATGAACTTGTTAGAGAATATTTGCTCCCAATAATGGTTGTGTTTTGTATGAATTATGTGAATGTAGTCAGGCAAAACTCCCATTAAATTCTAGTGAGAGTTGTGAAAATAAATCCATGCACTTTTAAGTTTCATTAGTGAAACGTAGAAGAGGATGTCTTTATTTCATTTTGAAGTGGACATATTTTACACAGCATTTTTCCTTTTCTTCTTTTCAACATACTGTATTTGCTCAGCACACTCTATTGACCCATCTTAGTAAAAGAGGGAAATCTTGCAGTGGTTTTAGTTCATGATAAGGCAGCACTGAGTTTAAGGGGAACAGGTTCTTTGCAGAATGTAGGACTTGTTTCGATTACTTCATTATGTCTGTTTGCCACTTCCTTAAGCGTAACCACCAAATTGTGGTACAGAAACATTTTATTTAGATTAGCATTGTAGGAACTGGATCTACTAATCAGAGTTGGACTTGAATATTTGGGGAAGGGGGTCAGAAAATGTTTACAGGCTAACGTGCTACAGCTGAGAACAGAAAGACCTGATGCCTTATTTCTCTATGCACCTCTTCAGGTCTGTCTGATTATTTGTTGGTATCATTACACTGTTGGGTTTTTTTAATCTTGTCTACCTATTACACACTAAAGATGGGTTTGTAAATGTTGGATTGCT
Source organism: Motacilla alba alba (assembly GCF_015832195.1). Lineage (NCBI taxonomy): Eukaryota > Metazoa > Chordata > Aves > Passeriformes > Motacillidae > Motacilla > Motacilla alba. The sequence goes on along the minus strand of NC_052020.1, from coordinate 4,704,765 downwards.
TGTTCTCCAATGAATGCTCCTCTTCTGTTTTGCCGTAGAGCTGCTGGGCACCGTACCACTGTAGGATGCTTCGCAATGCCCTAGGAAAAGCCTTCCGATTTCTGGGGTACACGGTGCAATATGGCTGCATAGCACACTGTGCCTTTGAGTACCTGGGAGGAATTGTTGTGGTAACTCTTCATTTTCATGACATTTAAAAGGAGATAAAACCGTAATACTGACATTTTTCTATGTGACGATGCCAAAATTTCAGGTTTCCTAATTTTCTTCAAAGCATTTAACACAATTTATGGGAAGCAGGTCCAGCCTTTGTGAAAGTTATTTGTACTTTGTTCTCTGATGTGTTATCGCTCGAGGCATCACTGAAGTAAATGAGAAACTCTGATTAAGCCTTTTGCACAGAGTCCATCCTTTAAGAAACAGTGAGGTCAGTGATATGAAATGCCTTTGTTTCACACTCTGGCCAAATTTTTGGGTGTTTTATGCTTCCTGCCCCTCCTCCCCAGATCCTTAACCTGGCAGATACTGCTGCTGAGCTTGGGGGAGTTTGGCTGTGAGCTGCTCCTGCAGCTTCTGTGGTGATTCTGTGTCACTGAGAAGAGAAAGGGGTAAGCTGGTAGGGCTCTGAGCACTGCTCCTAAAAATTTCCTGGAGATGCAGTGCTGAAAGGAATCCATAAGGGCCTGTAGCACCTAGTGCAGCTCAGGACCAACCCCAAGGAAATATGGAACTGTAACAGAGTTACAGGTGCTCTGAAGGCTCCCCATAGCTTGAAATGCATCACACATTCCATGGAGGAGCTCGCTTTTAGTTCTCTGCATTCCACCTTTTCTTATTTATTAGCATATCATTTAAATATAATCATATTATTAAATATATAAATATATATAACATAAATATTTAATATCATTTAAATATTATATCATAATATGATATTAGCATATCATTTAAATGTAAATAAAGTTTATTTTAGAAAGAAGCAGTTTGAAATAGTAATTTTTTTCTCCTTTCTTTTTCATTTGCAGTGTTCTGGACCTTCCATGGAACCAACCATTCAGAACTCTGATGTTGTCTTTTCAGAGAATCTCAGCCGCCACTTTTACTGCATTCGAAAGTACGCTGCTCTGTTGGGAGCACATCTGCCATTCCCTTTGCCAGGCCTTGTCAATAACCACATTCTGCCCTTTAGTTTTAGTGTATTTTTCTGCTTCTAACTTGTAATTTTTCATTGTGTCTAAAGGATGTTAAAGTTACCAGCACAAACAGCCCAATGAACAACTTGTCACAATTCAGTTTGGATTTAGTGTATTGTTGCTATCGCAGCTTTGTCCAAAAAATAGGAAAAAAATTCTTTTTTCCTCCCCCTAAATGATTCTACTGAGTGAATGTAACTTCTCTTGGCAGTTTGGTCTTGAAAACCAGCTATGGGTGTTACTGGTCTCAGGTTGTAGTCTTAAATGTTTCCTAAATGATCTCAATAACAAAAATTCACTCTACTTTTGAAACTCTGTGAAATTACACCTGAGTAAAACTGAAGAAACTAAAATTGTACACAAGAATTTTCAGCACAATGGACTCTCTTTAATGTATGTGAATATTTTTGGAGTAGATACATGGATGCTCATGTACTCAGCCAAATAGTTTGTAACTGGAGTTCTTCTGTTTGTTTTTGTTTGTTTTTTTCCTCTCAGAGGAGATATTGTAATTGTGAAAAGCCCAAATGACCCCAAATCAAATATCTGTAAAAGAGTAATTGGCTTGGAAGGGGATAAAGTCTGCACAAGCAACCCTTCAGATTTCCTTAAGAGTCACAGCTATGTAAGTATTAGAGTTTCTTCCTATGTGAATTAATGATTACTTAAGTAGGCCTGGTGGTCTGTAAAGGATTTGCAATATTTGAGGATCATAATAAATCATTATGATATTAATAAATTATTATTCTTGAATATGTACAGTAAAATGTTGTACTTTTAGACTATTTATGCCAAGCTGTCTTCCTCTTCCTTTTGTTTCTGTAGGAACTGTAGACAGATAATATTTCTGCTGTGCCCTTTGGAAGAATACTCTGAAATTCTCTGTATAAAGTGCAGTACAAAAGACAGGTGCAGGTGCTTGGTGTTCAGGCAAAACTGATCCTGTGTTTTAAACACTAAGAAGTGAATATTTGACTCTGCAACAGCTTTGCAGATTTTTTCTTTCAAAATTATACTTTAGTGTATCTCTATTTCAATGTAACAATATTTTAATGTTCCTCAGTATGGTTGGAAAAGTAGAAATTTTCCTAACTTGGCCAAAAGGTCAGGTGATGAAATGAAAAGGGAAAAATATTCTCAATGTTCATTTGTCCTTACGCAGATAGACTTCATGGAAGTTTGGGAAGATCAGTGACAAAATGTTTTAGCAACTTTTTTAGGCTATCATGAGAAAAATCCTCAGGAATGATGATCACAGAAGAATGTAGGTTTTTTTCTTGTCCCAGAAGCATGTTTGACTGTTACCTCTATTCAGCACTTGTGGAGCCATCAGATATTCCCAGGTGTTTTGAATCTTTAAACAATGCTGTGATTTTGCCCTTTCATATCTACTCCATCCTCAGAATAAGAATGAGCATGTGGCCAAAGTCCTGTGCTGAGAAGGTGGAGAATTTTATGGAACAGTCCTTACAGGCAGCTACAGTTTGTGACACGGAAATCCTGTAAGAATTTGGCTTCCATAAAGGCAGCCACCTTCACCAGGGAGCCTCCAGCTACCATTGCTTCATTTGTATTGAGCAGCTGAAGTGGAGTTTGTCTTTACTTAAAGCAAAAATTCTTGTTTAGTGCCAGGAAGTAAGGATATGAGTCATACCTTGCTCTGAGGGTTTGAATTTGTTCCTTTCACTCCAGCGTTGAGGCAAGACACCTTGGGCACCTGCCTCTAACTGCACTGCTGCTGTAATACCAGAGCCACAGGAGCTGCTGTTCTTAGACTTTGCTCACTTGTGGGCATTAAGAAGGAACTCATTCTGTGTTACATTTTGAAGGAGAGGACAAAACATTTAGTTTTTCCACAAATCAAATTGTGTTAACCATTTAACCAAGGAAAAACCTACCAAAACCCCCAAAGAAACACAAACCCACCTTTCTCACCAAGTTAAAGGAATCCTCTAGCTCTGGTGGAGCTCGTAATTGTGATGGAATACACATTTCCCAGAGGACACCAACCTGAATTCTGTGTACACTGACAGAAGACACAAGCTGAGTTTCTCTGAGCATCTTTTTCCTCATTTGTCTTAGTCTTGAAAAGGAAGTTTGGGAAAGAGTTTTACTTAAAACAGGATATCAGCTTTTCAGGAAACACTGACGTGACCAAGTGAATATTCAGCAGAACAATTTCTGCCCTACTGCAGGGTTTCTTGTCTCCAGTTTTAATCCAAAATATGAGGAGAAAGAGCAGATGGGGAATGCAGAGGCCATTTCCTGTTTTCATAAAGGCTAATGTGTGGAAATACAGAGAAGTGACAAGCTTTTGTAATTCTTACTCCATAAATTGTATCTAGGAGGAGAAATTATCTAAATGGAAGTGCTCTTGTGCCTGATACCTGTTTTCCTTCTACCTTTAGTGCTTAGTAAAGAGGTAGGTCTTTCCATCTGTTCAGGAGACACTTCCTTTACAGAGGCATAAATTCTCAATGTGGATATCTGTACATTATGTTCATAACTGAGACTGGATTACTCACTAAGTAAATTGTTGGGGAGGGGAAACATGACATGTGTTTATGTTTAGGGCAATTGCCTCATCAGATTCCTTCTTTTAGTGAATCACTGTGCTATGCACTTTTACCTCAAACACAGAATTCCTCACAGCAAATAATGGCAGCAGATGTACAGAGAACTGGCTGTTTTGTTGATACTTGCCTGAGGTGGGTTTTGGAAAAAAAAGATTGTCCAAGGTGAGGAAAGGCCTGGGCTGTGGTTCCAAATGGCCAGGAGTGCTGCTGGGGGGTCTCTCTGCCAGGGGAAGGTGCCACTCCCTAAGTGAGCAATGCCTGGAAAGTGTCGTGAGTTTTGCACTTTATATTTGGCTACTGACTGCCTTTTTTCAAACAGGAAATCTGAGTGGTGTGTGAGTGCTGTGACTCCAAATTGTGTAAGGTCAGAGCAGTCTTTGTTTTTATTACTGTGAACTGCTCAGCTTTCCTTGAGGGCTTGTCTCCTATTTTGGGAAGTTTCTGTCATGTCTGCAGACTTACACAGTAAGTAGGAATATCAGATGCCAGCAGTATTGTCACATTAGGCAGCTCAGACCCCTGCTTCAGTCTGTGCTGCTGGTTGCCAGCTAGTGGGTAGGTTTTCTGAGCTAGCCAGTTCCTGGAGACAGCAGAGTAATGGCCATACAATATACTTTATGCAGCTGAGGGGGAAATTACCTGTAAGCACCTGCTTTAGATTTGCCTTAAAAGGAGAATCCTTAGAGCCACGTTAGTAGGAATTGTTCTTAGTCTGTATGGACTGTGTCACTGGTAGTGTTGGCATATTTTACAGCATTGAAGCTTGGGATTTTTGTGCTTTGAAGCATTGTCACACGCAATTCTTACCCTGAAGCCTAAGAGAATGCTAAAATCAGATCCTATTTAAGGTGCTGGTTCATTCATGAATATACTTCTCAGGATGCCTTTATGTGTATGGAGAACTCTGTTTACAATTTGCTCTCTGTAAAATTGCACAGATGAGATACACATTTTTGCTGCAAACAGCCAAGGAGATACCTGCAGATTAAAAAAAATCCAAACACAACAAACCAACCTTCCAAGCTATAATGGAAAGAAACAAACAAACAAAAAAATCATACATAAGCTGAATAAGTTGTTCTGAAAAGAGGTATTTCAGCTGAGTAGAAATGCACAGTAGCAGTGGCAGCTAAAATACTCTTGCTGCTCTATTTAACTCAAGGAACACATCATAAGAGAAAATTATTTTTGTCAGAGTGCACTAAAGCTAAAGCTGTATCAAAAACCTGTCTTTGATGGAGTTGGATTACAGGCTGATGGAACTAATACCACATATAAAACTGAGTGCTATATATTAGGCATGTACTGAAATTACAGTTTATCTGTAGAACAATAATTAGGGAAATCTTCCTATTTACATGAAAGTATAATGAAATTCCTTTTTTCAATAAGCTGCTATGGTATTACAAAGTTAGGAAAAGGTAGTTTTCCTTTTTTTTTGATATCTGATATGGAATGTGAGCATTAGGCTGGCAGTTTTGCAGGGCTCTTTTTTGGTTTTATGCTAAATGTCCATTTGTAAATAGAAACAAGTGTTTTTGCTGTAATAAACATTTAAGAATGCATAATGTATTTTTTCTGTATCAGAGGCAATGTGGTATGAACCCAGAAGTTAAAAAGGTAAACAACTAATGCTGTATTCAGAACTAGTTTCACTTATTAAGAGATATCCTATTTTATTCATTTAACTATACAGCGATTAATGAGGATTAATAAGGAAATTAATCACAGTAAACCCCTGAAATGGTCCTAAAAAAATCAGCTGAAAGGTTATTTTTCATATTTAAGCTTTTATTTCCTGTTTAAAAAACTCTTAATACAGGTTTATAATTCAGATTGAGTATCTTATTGCTCTGTTTGAATTTGCTTTACTGCCATTTACTTTAGCTTTAATTTCTTTACGTACCATATGTTCTTGTGCTGCAGGTCCTATTTACAGTGTGAAGAAGTGAGGGCTAAACCATCAGAATCAAACAGCTTGTATGTCATAAACCACCAATATGCTGAGCCTTTGAGGCACTTAAACAAAAGTAGTCCCTAATAATGTCACTTAATAGAGGCAGAGTCTGTAAATAAGGAACTGCCTCGTGCAAGTCCCGGTGATAAAAAGCTGAGATACAAATCCATATCTCAGCAACACCGTGCTGGTGATCAATCAGCTCCCACTAATGCTGCCAGCCTGGCTGCTGGGACAGTGTTTGCCTTGTGCTGCAGCAAAATGAGCCTTGCCACGGAGATGGCATCTCCTCATCCTGTGGGAGCTCCAGAGCCAACAGAATTCCCAAGATAATGCACCTCACTGTGTTTGCACAGTGCTGTTAACTCTTCAACAGCTCTTGGCTAATGCAGTAAGAATATGATGTGGGCACTAAGGATAACATAATGTCAAAGCAAATGACACAGAATCGTAATCACAGGGTTTGAATGCACCCTGCAAGACACTGAAGGGTGGTTTGATATTTCAGAGCACTCAGTACTGTTGAATAATCATTTTAAGGTATCCTAAATAGCAATTAAAAATAAACCTAATTAAAATAGCACTTCTTTTCTCTTTGCTCTAAGTACCTTCATGTTTACACTCATGGTTTAGTAGTTCACTGAGTAAGTTTCAGTAGTTGCTGATATGGAAAATGAATAAGGTATTTTCTTGCTCCTTCTTAGCTCTAAATGTTCTAGAGGCTCAAGAGAAAGTCATGCCATAATTCTAACCAGCAGCTGTGCTGAATGTCTGTGGGAGAGGAGAGCTAATTTGGCATATTTGTTGGTTTGCAGATGGCTCTGTATCCCACTACAGAGAGTTCATGACTCATGCTTACCTTGAATTTTCTGAGAAGCTGTTTTAAATCAAAATTCTGATTTGTCAAAATGAAATTGTTCAAGGGAAAAGAAACACAAAGGATTTTTATTCTAACCAGTCTAATTCCCAATATTTTCAGGATTTCTTCTGCTCAAGTGGCTTGGCCTTTGTACCTTTGCAGTTTTGGTTTGGTGATACTTTAGGAACGTAGAAATAGCCACATTTTATGATTCCGGTATTCCTCTGCTCAAAGTTCAGCAGCAACTTCTGGGAAGCTGCTCAGGATGGTGAAACCAACTGTCTGGGACTCAACTGAAGCTTTTGAGCAAAGGTTTTAGTCTGAGTGTACCAGCTGTGCAGGAGAGATTCAGGTCCATCATGATGGAGCTGGCAGACAGGATTCCTTAGCCCTGATGATATTATTTATCAGCCCCTGCTCTCCCAGGAGGAACTGCAGATCTGTGAGCACAGGGCACACCAGTGATGGTGATGGGTTCTCTGTTACACCCAGGAAGTTCCAGCTGGGTCTGCACCCACAGGGTTTTGTGCTCTCAGACTTCCACTTTTGGGTGACCCTGTTACATCACCTGTTATCTGGAAAAGAAAATCAAACCCTTCTTAATTACTGCTGTCAGAAAGGTCTCCGCAAACTGTTAAGTAATCTTTGATGGATTTGTGATCAATATTTTATTCTAAAAATCTAAGGCTAACAAGAGTCTGGACTGATCAATCACAGGCATATTCTGCATTTTTGTTCAGGAGTTTCTAAATGTAGCTAGGAGATTTGGGTCTGAAAGTTTTGGCCTAAAAACATGAACCAGTTAGTTTTAATTTTAACAGATAATAGTTTTAGAAAAGGAAAGAGACTCATAATTTAAATTTAGGGTCGCAGCTAGAGGTTTTAGAAAACAGATACATAGCTTTTCCAGCTGATTGAGATCTGTGTATTTAACAATATGATCTAGATCTCAGCATTAAATATTTACAGCAGTAAACAATGCATGCAAGTGTTTGAATTGTTCAGCACAATTAAAAACTTTTGGAACAGGTAGAAAGTGATACTAAGAGAAATCAGGTATTTCTCCCATTTGACTCCATAGACATCTCTGATGTGAAAACCTCTCCTATTAAGCTGTGAGTGTAGTGATCAAACCTTTTAAGTTCCATGTAGTCAAGCTCAGGACAGCAGTAGTTACTCCTACATTACACAAAGTTTAGAAGGAGCAGCAATGATGAAACCCCAACCATTGAAATAACCAATGAGTGCTCTGACAAGTCACTGTAACAGCTTACCCACATTTTTGTTGCAGAACACCCAGCTGGTGTGCTTTCATGGTAGAGAAAAATGTCTTAAAATGTCTCAGGAATTCAAGCCTAAGTTAATATTCCTTAGTTCCCCTGTGGTGTGTGAGTTAACACTGCAGGTTATGTGATTTTAATATTGGTTAATATTTAATTTCAAAATTTAGGCAAGTCTTCATATCTTACCTTTTTAGAAATCTTCTATTAAAATTACAAATGTCATTGTAGAGAGAATGAATTCATAATATAAATACGTAATCTCAATGAATTTTATTTCTGTATAAAAACGCATTAGTGTTTCACTGTCATCCTCTCTAATAACAACCATTATGACCAACATCATAATGTCTTCTTTTTAATATGTGCATTTAAACAAACTGGGTCAAGTACATTATGTCTTATTCATAAGCAGCTTAAACTGTTCAGCAAGTAGAGGGAAAATGCTAAAGTCTTTGGAAGTACCTATAAATTTAAGGCAATTTTTAAATTTGTAAATTTATGAATTCATAAATTTAAGGTAAATTCATTCTGTTATATTAAGAAATATTAAATTCCAGGTAATTGAGCCTTCTAAGGATACACAGAAGATGTTGATTTAACATTTGCTATACTGTTTAAGTTCCAGTGTGATTGCTGCCATTTCATAGCTTTTTCAGCACAAAAAAAAAAATATATAAATGCTTACCCTGATTCTGAAAATGTTGAGCTAATTAATGTAGTTGGGTTTTATACAGATATTAAGCATTCTTAATGTGAACAACATTTATGGTAAACCTACAGAAACAGTGCCTGCAGCAACTGGATCATTAAAAAAAAGTATTTGTTAAGCATTATTCAGTCTTGGTTCTGAATTAATAAATAAAGGATTAAGGAGTAGTTATGTGAGACTTTAAGTATAGAGTGATAAAACAAACTCCCGCATTTCTATGGTGTATATTTTATCTTAACTAGATGCAATTTACTTAAATAAGGCAATTTAATCAGTATTTAGTAAATTTGTCATTTGATATTGTAGAATCTTTCATCATATTTCACTTTAATCAAGCAAGGTAACACCTGTGGTTTATTCACAAAAGCTCCTTTTGTTAAGTGAACACCCGCAGGCCATGAAGCAATTACATTTGTTGCTTGTACCAAAGTGGGAGGCACTTAAATAGACCTTAGTAGGGATAGATGAGAACTTGCAGACTTTATTCTTTTGTCCAGCACTGAGATTAGTTCTTATCATAGCTCAAGAAGGAAGCCTCTGAACTGAAAAGATGGGAATTATTTAAAGTTCTTCTTAAGTTGGAAACTTTGATATTGCTGGAGGTGATGTGAATACCTGTGACCTTACAAAAGTTCAAACATCTACTCCCAGCTGATTGTATGCGCTGATGTTTTTGGAGATTGCAAGACATTCATGTTTATAAGTGCCCTAAAATCATTAGCAGAAGCTCTCTCAAAACAAAAACTCCAAACCACAGAAGCCTGTTTTCAGTTAGCTGGGTTTGGGGGTATTTTTGAGGGAGGTAATTTAGTTCTGTTAGCTTTATTTGCAGTACATTAGTTTCCTAATATGTCAGTTAATGCAGCACAGGGTTCTTATCTCTTGGGTTTGAAGATAATTGAGTAATCAAAGAAAAAAGTTTGGCATCATGTAAAGAGACGAAAAGAATATAATTACTTGATGATTTCCCCCCCTTTAAGTAGATTATTGTTTTATGCTGGTGAGTATGCATCAAACACCTGCCCTGTACTTCAGTTCTGCCACTTTAACTGCACCACTGAGTAAACTTCAACAGCTCTGCAAATTTTGCCAGTTTGTCTCAGTGAAAGATGTTTATTTGGGGTGAAAGAGAATGAACTACTGCTTCCAGCTCAGTTGTTCCCAAGGATAGTCTTGTTCTTCTGGTCTAGAGCCTGGGGAGGGAGCAGAGGGGTGTCTGATGGTGTCTTTCATTGTCACACTTTGAAGCAGCACTGCAGATAACCGGTTCTGCCTGAGAACAAGGGAGGTAAATCCTCGGATAATCTGCACAGAACAGGGGCACAGGGGCTGCTGAGGCAGAGGGAGTTGCCTGCAGACAGTCAGAGACAGCATTTCACAGCAGCCTGCACTGCTCAGGAGTTGCTGGTTCTGCAGTCCCCCTCATTCTGTGAAAATTCAGCTGCTGGGTGTGTGAGACTTTCCCATCTCTAGTTCTGGCCTGTGTGTAGGGAGATCAGAAATGCTTCCCAGCCCAGGGCAATGCTTTTACCCCTCATCAGTGTGGGTTTGCAGTCACTGTCCCTCTGTGCAGTGGGAGCTGTGATTCCAGTGGCACTTATTGGATGCAGTTAACTGTCTCTGAGAGGTCCACTGCCTGTAGAATCCAAAATGCAACCCTGTGAGCTGTCACACAAGTGGCTTTCCCTCTGCCTTGGGGTTTTTGGCAGCAGCACATTGCTGTGCAATTAATACATTCTTACTAAAAATACAGGTTTTTAACAGACAATTTTTTTTTCCTTTGGTGAGTATTATTCCCAGCTACTGTGCTTGCAGAGCTTTGTGGTGTTTCAGATTGGGTCCTGGCCTCTGATACTCCAAGTGAACTATTCCCTGTGAGTAATCCCACTGAGATCAGTGGTGTGGTGTCTACATGGCTTGGTGCATAGAGGAGGATTCTGGCACTGGTCTTTATTTCAAAGGGGTTTATACTACTTTTGGGTTTTGGGGTTTTTTTATTGATGATTATGGCCTGTCACTGGTGTTTGGTTTTACATTTTCCTGTAATCCTTGTGATTTTTATTGCTTGACTTGATTTGAGGTTGTTGTGAAGTGCCTAGATGATGGACAGACACTCTACAGAGGTGCATTATCCCTAGATGAATCACACATTGTGACACTACTCTTAATGCCAAATTCAGAGGTGTAGGACCCAGTCATTCCTTCCAGGGAGAACTGCAAAAATTACCTTAAGTGGTGAATTTCAGGATGTAGGAAGACCCTTTACTGCAAATGTTCTACCTGGAATGCAAAATGTGAACATCTTGACTAGATAAATTCCTAGTACCGGAAGTAGTTTTATACCATTGCAGGCAAAAGCAATTTTTTTTTTTTTTGTAATTTTGGAGCTTGGTGGGAATATGGGAAGTGTTCTAGAAAGCTTTTGGATATACTTGAGTCACAAGTGGCTCTTTACACAGTAAAAGATAAGCATCACATTCTGCCTGTGAACTGGGAGAAGTGAGAACGCACAGGAACCAGAACAGCACAAGGGCAGCTGGCAGGGAAACAGGAGCACATTGCAAGAAGTGATGGTTTTGCAGCAGTATGAAATATTAGCATGGCTTTGCTTTCTGTATCTCAGTAATTCCAGCTTGTCCTGTTTGTGTGTTTGCTGAGGGAGTCTGTCACAGTGGCAGCAGTTTGGTGTCTGACTTGTTATTCCAGTAGGTGCTGGATGGGGGAGTTTGCACCAGGAAGGTCAGGTGCTGCCTTGTACTGTTATTTGCACGTGAGAAACAAACTCATGTGTGAGTGTGGACACAGGGAGTGCTTTGGTGGGTCCACTGAACTGAGTGACCACAAACATCCAGCTACCCTGCTGGACATCCTGAACAGGCTGTGCTCCATGGAATCTTTGAGGAAAACAGCAGTGACAGCACATGCTCAAACAGAGACCTGTCAAAAACACAAGATGCATATTCTACACAGGTTGTTGGACTCCAGATAGAAGCTTTTGAAAATGTATAAATTGACTTCTGCTTGGTTTTTTTGTTTGCAAAGCTGCTTGGGTAGGAGGAGGGCCAAAGTCATCTAGCTGGAACCAGCTGGTCTTCCCAGGGGAAACCCTTTGGTGCATGTGCCAGGAATCTGATCAGCCTACCAAGCAACAAAGGTGAATAGGGAATTCCTGTCTGGAAGGACTGGGAGAACAAGCAGTAGAGGAGCTTGGCTCAAGTAGTGAAACAGCTAAAGACAAAGGAAGTGGCATTCCTTTCTACCTGTGGCAGGAGATGGTACCAGTGGGTTTCAAAAGGGCTTAGGCATTGCTGGGCACGTTCTTAATGCTGAGGACAGGCTTTGTGCCCTCTGACACACCTACAGCACCTTTCCTGGTGCCACAGAAACACCGGGCTGCTTGGGAGGGGTGGACAGGCTCACAGATGCTTTGTGCAGCGTGTTTCATTCTGCCAGAGTGACCTGTTGTGTCTCGACCCACAGCTGGCACATTTGCCACGGCTCAGCAGAGGGGCTCTGGCAGCAGTGTGCCAGCCTGGGATGCTGGTCTGGTGACGGGCACGTGGCAGCATGGCTAAGCAAGAGCCTCACATGAAAGCCCAGGTTCCCAGGGAGTGCTACCTGGCCAGATACCTACAAGTATCACCTGCAGTTTGCTCCAGTGGGGGACCTGCATTTGTTCTTACTGGTTTACAATCTGCCTTTATTCTAGAGTGGTATTTTGCTTTGTTGAATCTGTTACCCATGGCCTCTCTCTTATGTAGACTATTGTGTTTACAGTGCATGGCTCAATTCTAAAACATTCATGCTACTTGTACTTTGAGTTTCATTTGAAATTGTTTGTTTGTTTGTTTAGTTAGTTTCCATATGTTTTTCCTCTGAATTGTGGTCGTAGTAATGTTTCAAGTAGGTACTTCATAGTAATGTTTCAAGTGGATACTTGGTTTTGGAAAAATCTATGTTTAAAGTCCGTATTAAATATTCTCTAGATTGAGAATATGTTGCTTTATTTAATTTTTCAGCCTGGTTTAAAATTTTAGAAATGAGACCCAATTAGAAATGTAATTATTAAGTATTTTATTTGGTAACTTGAAAGAGGTTATTTGTATCTGAACATTTTTAAGAAAACATTACAAAATAGTATTGTATGTTCCAAGTAGGTATCTTAGTTTAAGACTTGCAGGAGCAACTTTTTCACATATGAAAGCTTCATACTCTCATTTAGGTAACTATTACAGCTATGTTGCTATTTCTCATTTTGTCATTGAGTCAGCCAGTGAATGCCATGAATCTGTGGTATGTAATATAGTTAATGCATAATATATATGGGCAATGAAAGGTCTTTGTCATATAGTATAAGGTCACCATCATTAATTTTCAAATTATAAAAAGGGATTTGCTGTTTTGTGATCATCATTATTGCAATATAATGTGTTGTGGATTCTGCCTGCACATAGAATGAACTGTGATCTTAATTAGAACTTTGACAAGCCTACTCCGATAAAATGATGAGATTATTCGTAATTGATGTCACAATCAATTACCAGTTAGTTCATCATGAATCTACTAACAGGTCTAGCCTTGGTGCTGGCCCCAGGATGTTGATGAGTGTGTGGCTGCCCTGTTCATGCTGTTACTGCGACAGGAGGGCAGATTTTCAGTCAACATCCTAATGACCTCTTTTGAAGTCTATTAAATTAATGACCCTGTCACATTGGTCTAACCTCTTGCATCTTCATTTTGGGTTTTTTGTTGGAAACCATTGGTTTTTGAGCACATGATAGAACAGATACTTCGGAGCACTCCTTCTCTCTCATCCCTCTAAATCTGGCAGTTGGTCTTACTAGACTCAATAAAATTTAGTTCATTACACAATCATGAAATACAGAGCACAGAAATCAGGAAAAACACTGTAAGGCAAACTGTGCTTAACACCATTCTCTTCTGGTTTCTTTTTACATTTCAATCTTGCTTATAGGTGCCTAAAGGACATGTCTGGTTAGAAGGCGATAATCTCAGGAATTCTACAGATTCCAGGTGCTATGGACCTGTTCCTTATGGGCTGATAAGAGGACGCATTTGTCTTAAGGTATGTGAATTTCTGCTATCTAAAAATAGTTGCATTAATACATTTTTAATGAGTGGGTGTTAGGTACTGAAACTGGCCTCCCCAGCTGCCTGGCCGAAGCAAATGTAAAGGAAAGCATGAACACTCCACCACCTGCTGTAAAAGGATAAATCAACAGTGACGGGGTTCTTGGAGGGAGGACTTTGGAGCAGCACTGAGCAGTTTTCACTGCGATGAAAATGGAATGAATTGTTTTGCAAGCAAATCCAAACGTGATAAAACCACAAATGTACACACATACGCCCTACTGCACAGGTGTACATTTCATCCTTACTTTGATTCTCTCTGCAAAATGATTTTTCACTGTTGTAGCTCTGTGGTCCGAAAAACAAAATGGAGGAAAAGATTCTCTTTCCAGGACTTGCACGCATACTTTGGACATGCAGCCTGGCCTTGCTGCTTTTTAAACTAAAAAAATGCTTTAAATGAATATTGTACCGTATAAACCATCACGGTTTTTTCTCCTTTTGCTTCAACAATTCTACAACTTTATTTCACACTGAATTATTTTTTGGTATTATCTGTGTTACTAATTTACTCTTTTACCAAAAAGAAGAAACATAAAACAATTTCCTCTCCATAAAAAGTTTAATCTAAGAAATAGGGGAGTATGTATTACACACTTATGCACCTGCTTTTAGAAAGCTGGATTTAAAATTATGCATTCAGAAGAATAAAAAATGTTTTCTTCATATACTTCATATCCACAAACCCATAATTTAGCACACCTGTATTACACAGGAAGATTAGATCTTTCCAATTTAGCAAAGCCTTATATCCTTAATTTACAGTATTTATGAACACAATTTGGGACTTTCCAAAAAAACCCCTTGCAGCTATTGAGCACAATCAGCAATTGCTTTCTAAACCTCAGACAACAGGGCCCCCTCAGCCCTACTGGCAAATTTTGGGTGACCTCTGTTCCTCCTGGCTCACATTTGCTCTGAGTTCTTCCCTGACGTTTACTCAGGGCTCTGCCCCTTCTCTTGCTGTCTGCCTTGCCCTGGACACCAGAGGGGAAAAGGCTGGTTCCCAACAGGGCTATTTTTATGACCCAGGTTTTAGCTTGAATTATTGACTGCTAAGAGACAAAGGATGCTAATCTGCTGACACTCCTCTAATGAGAATGTGGCAGTAATAATGCAACTGAAAAAAAGCATTTCTCCAAGCTGATGCACAGGTGTAGAAATGCTGCTGCTGTTTACTGCTTTAATGTTAGCAAATGCTGGGTATATCAAGAACCTGTGACAGCCAGAATTAGTCACAGCATCTCTCCACAGCAATAGATTTTGTGTCCAGACAAGGAAGGTGTTTGAAGGACCTTAATGAAGTGACTGACAGGACTGAACCCTAAGTAAACTCTGTACAATGAGTGGAACTCACAGATAATTCATATTGAAGCACTGCTTTAGGACTCCTGAACATTGTGTGTTAAAAAAAAATATTATGCAATCACTTGATACTTAACCAAAATAATTTAACCAGTTTCACAGCAGTTGTTTAATGACAGTGGCATAGAGAAGTGATTATTCAAGTTTTTGTGAGATTTAAGTATACGGTGCCTAACAAAAGCAAAAATGAATTTGTTCTTCCAAGGAGTGTTTCTAATTGGGTTCTTTATGATTCCTCACATGAGCACACAGTGATGTTGTTGCTCCTGTGTGTTGCTGCTGCACACTGCAGTGCAGGGCAGCAGGTACAGACCTCACGGGGCTGGCTGGCCACGGGCCATGGGCCAGGAAACCTCTGAGTGCTTTTATTGCAGCCTGTTCCAGCTTTGGCTTCTCTTCCATCCAACAGTTTTTACTGCCTTCAGAATGGAAGTTTTTGTGTCTTTGTCTTACAGTGGATTTTGGAGAAGCAGATGTAACGGTGCTAAGTTACTTTTTAGGAATGGATACAAAAAACCCCAAATATAGTTTGGGAATCAGGGATTTAAACAGAAGAGAGTGAGCTTAGCCAACCTAGCTGGCTGCATTTGTTTAGCCAACCTATTCTTGGCAAAACATGAATGTTTATCTGAAGTTTAGACCAAATGTTCTCAGTCAGTGTTGGTGCAGCAGTTTTTAACCCTTAGAGAAATACCAACAGCTGATTCTTGTCCTGCCACTCCAAACACAAGGTCATGCCATAAAGGGCTGCTGAAATCCAAGCAGCTGCAAATTCAGGAAAAGCACTGGGAATCCCACTTGGACAGAACTCATTCTTCATCCTGTCCTAGGTAGGATATCCTGTGCATTCTCTGGATTTAGGCTCCATGTCACAACTAGACCTGTGGTGTCTCTTCAAAAGAGCTAGTTAGCCCCATTTATGCCCCGTCCATCAGATCAAATCTATCTATGTAGGCCAAAGCAGAGAGGGCAAAGAGCTGCTAATTGGAAGAGCCAGTCTGAATGAGTAAGTCACAGTCAACTTCTGTCAGAACTTTAAAGACAGAGTGGCATGTCTTTGTTTCTCAGAGCAGGGCTTTCCATCTCTTTCCAACCACCAGTATTGTTTCTCAGGTTCTCCCTGCATGCAGACTAGATAAAACATTATTTTCATTCTAACTCTACCACTAAGATTACTGTGACAAATTTCAAACTACACTGTCAAAGCAACATTTAAAGCTAATTTGATTACTTGCACTGAAAGAAAGTCAAGTTGCAATAGGTGCGATTTGAGTTGCCTGAAATGAGATTTGTGCTGGAGTGAACAGACTAAAAAACTACCTTCTCCAGGCCTTTACTGAGATCAGCTTAGATTTGTTGCATGGGATATTTTTCTTTCCTTTTACTTCTGCTTGCCTTCAGGGCCAAACAAAGACTTGACACCCAGCCTGCAGCCAGCACAAGCCCTCTGGACAGCTTTGAGTTCTACAGCTTTGCTGTTAACCAAGATCACAAATACCCTTCTGTTGTTGGCTTGTATCTGTATTTTTGTGAGGAACTTAAAATAGCTCACCAGCTGATCAGCACAGAGACGAGACATCACCTCTGTGGTTCTGTGTCAGCAGCTGTTCCTCCTGCTCCTCCCCGACTGCACATGCCAGAACCACAAGAATTGTCCGAGATGTTGCACAAGAGCCTATTCCTGATGGACACCACTTGAGGTCCTGAGCATGATTCTCCTTCTGCCTTCCTGATGGGGCACAGTGCTGCCAGGAGCCTGGAGAGGACACAGCCCCAGCCAGCCAGGAGAGAGCTGCTGCTGCTGCCTCCTGCCAGGCCTGTCCTGAGCTGCCTCAGCCTCTCCTGGCACAGCCTTTGGTGCTGGGGACAGATCACAGGGGTAGAAATAACTCAGCCTTTGCCTGTGCTTCCTCTTTTACATGAGACAATTACTCTTTCACAACACACAGAGAGTAGCAAAGACTCCTTCTGTGCTCTGGCTGCTCCATGAACTCAGGATTACGTTAGGTTGCTGTTCTTATACCTTAAGACTAAATTCTAAGGAAAAATAAGTGAGATAACCAAAATACTGACAGATGCTTTGGGAACAAGGTAGCAGCCCACCTTTCACTGTCTAGGCTGCTTCATCTTGGGCAGGGGCTGTGAAATTTTGATGGGCTTAGAGTCACAGAGGACATTGATTGTTCAGCCTCATCTTTCCCTTCTTCCTGCTGAGCCCCTTGTGCCATCTTTGAAAGAGACACAGACATTCAAGGGAGACAAAGGACAATGAGTAAATGAATGTCCTTGCTTTCCTATTGCCTTTTGTTTTTTTTTTGCATCCAAGACCATCCTACATGTAATTAATGACTGTGCAGAGCAAAGTACTCCTGGGAGCATTCAGTACATGAACAGCTCTACAGGTAATTTCTGGAGAGAAGATTTGTTTATTGGCCAGCATCACTCTCTGACACCTGTACTTGGTGGTGAGTTGTGCTCTTTTGGAAATAACCATCCCTGCTCAGAGGAGCTTCATCCAGAGCCTGGGTGGTGGCAGGCACTCCACCCCTTCATTCCTGTCGAAGTTTGTTTAAGTTTACCTGTAGCCAACAGATCTTTTTTTCCAAGGTTAGGTATTTCCAGTTCAAAGGCCCATATTGAAAATACAAATAAAATAAAAATACACCTCACCATAGGGAGGTCCCATGTGCGTGGTACTTTTTCTCCTAGATGGACCAAAAAACACATACCTGGTCTTTAAAGTCATGAAGAGTTTTACAAGCTAGAAAACACTGAATTGGAAAGACACTCTTTAGGAACATATTTATTTCCAAGGGTGAAAAAAGTAATGGAATTCATGAGGCTCTCCATAGCAAATCATATCTCCTGTATACATTGTAAAATTCACACTATGGAACGATTCCCTGTAATGCACAGGATTTATTACTCCTAGTAAGAGAAGCGCATCAGTGAGCAAAGTTCTTTACCAAAGAGAGAAAAAATGATGATGTTTATGAAACTATTTCAATAACAAATGAAAACACTGAACTTTGGCTTGTGATTAAATCTCTTGTAACTGTTCTTTATTTTACAGATATGGCCTCTGAATGACTTTGGATTTCTACGTGCAAGCCCCAATGGCCACAGATTTCTTGATGATTAAAAGACTTAAGTACTATTGACAGTTTTCATAGTATTTTATACTAAAATGAATGGAACTATTTTTGTTTAGAATAAACACAAATACTACTTGACAAAGATATCTCTTTCTGAGATTACACCTAACTTCAGAGTGGGAATGATACACTTGTGTCATCAGCAAAAATTAAGTGCCTGCCATCAGCAGGTGGTGCCAGGGCTGGCACTGAACACAGCACCAGTGGGGTTCCAGACCTGCTGGTCACTCCCGGGAGTGCTGTGGGGTTTCCTCTGACTGCCCAGTGGGGTCAGAGCACAGCTTCCTCCTTAGCTTTCCTCTCAGGAATGATGACTCCATTTGTTCTGACATGGAGAGCCTCAGCTCAACACGTGCTCCTGCTCCAGGCTGCCCAGGTGATGCCACTGTCATGGGCACAGCCACTGCTTCCAGCTGCCAGCCTCTGCCTCCTCCTCCTAGGCTCCAGCCCTTGAGAGGATTTCATGAACTTAAATATTTAGCTTAGAAAATGTCCTGTTTCCTACTGCTGAACTTTGCTCTTCATTATCTTCAAAGCGTTCTCACATCTGTGCCTCCTGATTGAATTTTGGCATCTGAACTGTTAAAAGGATTTAACCTAAGAAGAAGGGCCCAAGAGCTGCTTGAGACTGAAATTGGAAGAAGCTACTCTGTTGTTTGCTGGGAGAGAAACCTTTAGATCAGGAGATGCACTCCAGTTGTACAAACTCCTGTTCTGGGTTGGAGGTGTTGAGTAGTGAGCTCTTCAGCTGCAGAAGAAGCCCAGCCTCATGTCTGCAGAGCTGTGTGAGCAAAGGGGCACTTGTCATTTTTAACCCTGAATGAACTTGTTCTTGTAGTGCCCTCTTTTTCTTTAACATACATTTCTTTAGCAGATTCTGTCACCTGTTTGTCCAGTCTTTTGAAAAGTTTGTAACACTCGGTGTGCTTCACTGCAACAATCATTGCAGGATCTCGATAACAAGTGAACATGTGTCACAACAAACCAAAGATACATCTTTGGTTTCACTCTTGGAGACACTGTAATTCCCACCACATCGACAGGACAGAGAGTAGAGTTGTTCATCTGCCAAAAAAGAAAACAAAACCACCTTTAGTGCTGGAGAAGAATCAAGAATTTATTCTTCATGAATTTTCTTCACGAAGCTGCTCTTAGTAACAAATAACCTCCCACTGCTGGGTTCTAAGTATCAGTATCTGTGCTACCATTTGTAGCTCAAAAAATAATCTCAAAATGTTTCAGTGATTGAGGTATTCTTACATTAAACAACCAGGGCCAATGGAGTCTCCCCCCTGAAAAAAAAAGAAAATCAAAAACTCCAGTAATAACAAGGTACACAATCTGATGATACTAAAAGAAAAATCTAAGTGGTGTTAGTCATAACCAAAAACAAGCTACGAACCCAGGAACCAAAACAGAAGAAAGGAAAGTAGGATTTTTTCCTCACAACTTTAAAAAAAAAAAGTAAAAAAATAAAAATAAATATCAGCCATTTACTCCAAAAGCAATTAAATAAGAAAAGCCAGAGCAATAGACAGGAGGGAAGGAACAGTGGCAGATGAAAAAAGAAACACAGGCATTCTACCATCACAAGAAGGACAAGAAGATGCACAAGAGATATGGGAAAAATCTACGTACTCTCAGTTATACAAGAAGAGAGCTGGGTGAAAAGTGGTGCTGCAAGTGAAGGTGGGGAGAAATGTAGATGGAATGGAAAACAAATGTAACAGAAAATTACATTCTAATCCAGGTAATCTCAGAGAGCAAAACAGCTTTGTTGCAGGAAATACAGCCAAACCAGCACTTAAAGTAAGACAGCAATGGTGCAAGATGCAGAAAAAAAAGAGAAAACATTAAGAGGGACAAAGAAAAGCATTAGGAACCAGCAGCAGGGCACTCATACCTTCATTCCAGGACATGTCCTCAAGATAAATCTGTTCATGAAGTGGCCATTCTTTTGTCAGATTATTTTCTGTAAAGCAACCATGACAGATGTTCAGTCTTTTCTCAGAAATTAATGGTTTTATAAATCTAGCAGTGAATCTGGTCCCTACCAGAGTCCTGCCTAGACCACTGTATCAGTTCAAAATGTAGTTCTCTAAAATTTTAGTCTCCATAGATCTGCATAAGCTGGAACATGTTCTCTTGTAGCCAGGAGGAATAAATGGTGACAACAAATTACTGAATTAAGACCCTGAAATGAGCACTAGTGTGAAATTAGGGGCAAACTTCTGTTTTGATGTAGGTGCCTTTCAAATTCTGGCTGTAACTCCAGTTCCACGAGCTGAAATGGTGAAGGTGAACCTGTATTTTCACAGATTTGTGGGACAGTTGAGGTCCAAAGGGAGCACTCAAGATCACCTATCAAGGCCTCCTGCACCGACAGGGCAGCTGAAACAAGCTGACCAGGGTGGGCAGATTTTAAATATCTCCACAAATGGAGACATCTCAGTATCTCTCAGGCAGCCCCATTCCTGGAGAAGCAAGAAGGAGAAGCCA
This sequence comes from Motacilla alba alba, assembly GCF_015832195.1. Lineage (NCBI taxonomy): Eukaryota > Metazoa > Chordata > Aves > Passeriformes > Motacillidae > Motacilla > Motacilla alba. Next base: position 4,684,018 of record NC_052020.1, on the reverse strand, counting down.
AATAAAAACCTTCCAATAAGCGCCAAGGGCATGCTGTGTGTGAGAACACCACTGGGCTTCCTTCAAAAAAATAAATGCTGCAGAAGAAATAAGTCATGCAAAAAACACTTGTAGGGGGAGACCAGTCCAAGTGCTCTTTTATGAGAAAGAGTCTCTGAGCACAGGAAGAAAGTCAAGTTCAGGCCAGTGCCTGAGAGACCTGTTGCCATCTGATCCTCCAGATTCTTCCAACATTGAGTACAGCATGAAATGAAAAGTGTACAACATCTACAGGTAACAAAAAACTGAGTGAGAAAACTTCCAGAGCTTCCTATTTGGAATTAATGAAGCAGGATTTCTCTCAAAACTTTTATAGGATTGGTGGTGAAGGTCTAGGTCATGCCTCACTGCTAGAATGTACAAAAAGGGCAGGTGAGCCACCTGAAGAGCACTGGTACCATGCAAATTCATGACTTCCTCCATTCTTACCATACTTCAAATAAAATAACTGTGAATCAGAACCACAGCATCATTTTTGCTGGAAAACACCTTGGAAACAATTGAGTCCAACCATTAAAGTAATGAAGAAGCAGCTGAGGGAAAGTCTGCTCTCTCTTCTGTTCCAAACATGGTATAATACAAAGCCCAGGGAGCAGAATTTCAACAAAGCTTTTCTAATTCATCCCTGCAATTGTAATTTTGAACATAAAAAAAAAAAAAAAGAAAAAGGGGGGGGGCAAAAATAATCCTCCTCAAAATTCCCAGGCTGAAGAGAGATTGTTATTCTCCATCTGATGCTCAGATCCTGAAGGATCAGGCACAGGATGGCCAGCTGGGCAAGGGAGGGATTTGTCCTGCTCTGCTCTGAGCTGGGGTGGCCTCACCTCCAGTCCTGGGGCAGTTTTGGGTGCCACACTATAAAAAAGAGATGAGGCCATTAGAGAACATCCAAAGGAAGCCACGAGGAAGGTGAAGGGCCCTGAGGGGAAGGTGTGTGAGGAGCTGCTGAGGGCACTGGGTCTGTTCAGCCTGGAGGAGGCTGAGCTTAGACCTCATGGTGGTCTTCAACATCCTCACCAGGGGCAGAGGAGGGGCAGGCACTGATCTCTGCTCTGTGTGACAGGGACAGGACTCAGGGAATGGCCTGGAGCTGAGTCAGGGGAGGTTCAGGCTGGATGTCAGGAAAAGGTTCTTCACCCAGAGGGTGACTGGGCCCTGGAACAGCTCCCCAGGGCAGTGCTCACAGCACCAGCCTGACAGAGCTCAGGAAGTGTTTGGACAATGCTCTCAGGCACAGGGTGTGATTCTTGGGGTGTCCTGTGCACGGCCATCAGTGATCCCCCTAAGTCCCTTCCAACTCAGCATATTCTATGAGTGTGATTCTCAGAAGTCTGATATCTGGTTATCTCAATAACCAAAAATTTTCTATTAGTACTCTTGACTTCCCACATAATCCAGTACCAGCTCTTGTCAGGCAGCTTTGCACACTGCATTTATTTGCCTGTCTGGTTCAAGCAGGAGGAACATTTTCCAGAGACAAATGAAGCTTTTTTATTATCTAGGTCTCCTACTAAAAACATTACCCAGCTTAATGCACCTTGAGACAGCAGAAACAGAGGTAGCCCTTAAAAACAGAAGCACAGCCCAGTCTGTTCTGCAAGCAGAACATCCAACCCAATGGCTCTCACATTTCTCGTGCCCTTCCTTATTTCATCTGTATCACTGTTATTACAACCATGGCTCCTTGTTGGTGCTTGTCTGAAGCAAACTGGTGTCCCATTTTCCCTCCCAGCCCCAAGGAGAGTGGGAATGTCCCAGTGCTGAGTTCTGGGATGTCTGCTCAGGCTGTAAAACTCTGTGTACAGAGCTGTCACTTCTGAAACCCACCCTGAACATCCAGGGGGAAATGTGAGGACCAGAACTTGTGAAACAAATTTTAATTCCCAGCAGCACAGCCTGCCTGGCTTTGCCATCTATTGGATTTGTCTGACAACAAGAGGTGAAAGGATTCTGCAGCTCCATTGTCTCAACTGCAGGATCTAAGAAAACACTGGCAGGCTCATCAGAGAGGTTTATGAGCCTGCAATTCAAAGAGATTAAAAGGAAAAATCTACTGAGATTCTTTCAGGCTACAGAACAACATTAAATAACTATTAGCAGCTTGGTTCAGTAAAGCTTTACTAGAGCTCTTGCTGGGTCATTCAGAAATTGTAAAAGAGGAAAGGTATTTAAGTTTCACTTGGAGATACAATAAATATTTCTTGGGCTATTTAAGGCTGAGTTTGAGGGAAAGGGCTGCGAGCAGTAAATGGAAATTCAACCCTTTTAACAGTTTATGGTTATAGTAAAAATAGTCATAATACTTGAAAGATTTTTCTAGCTCTTTATCTGGCATACATACTTAGGATTGATTTTTTTTTCCTAACACAATTAGACTTCTAGATACATCCTGTCAGTCAAATACTGTTCACAGTATCTGCTCTGCATAAAAATCACCACAGTACTCACTGGATGTTTTCACAAGTTAATTTTTTCGAATAGGCTTTTCAGTTTTAAAACAATTACTTAAATTTGAGTCTTTTCAGACTCTTCTGACTTTTCTGAGTCTTTTCTTAGCTGCTGTCTCAATTTAAAACAATCACGCTCACTTTAAATTGAAATTTTAATGAAGTCATGTTAAGAATTTTCCTAACAAAGAGATATAGAAATACCAACACAATCCTGCTGCACTTGTTGCAGATGAGATTTAACTCCAGAGAGTTCAAAGGCTTGTGCTCCAGCTGAGCACAAATCCATGGCTGGAGAAGGAACATCCACTTCTGTCACACACAGAGCATAACCTGGCACACTGCAGATCTCTGCTGCTGTCAGCAAAGCCTGCATTAATGACCAGGTACTACAAAATGAGCTGGTTTAAACTAAGTACAACTTTTTGTTGGACTGCCCAGAGCAGCTCAAGAATCTCCACCCCTGGAGACACTAAAGCCAGGCTGAGCAACTGACTGTGAGGACTGGCTTGAGGTGGGAGATTGATCTTCACAGGATGGCCTGGGAAGGTCTCTTCCAGCCTCTGTGATTCTCTGATTCTGTTGAGAAGTTTTTCTTCTTTCCATCTGTGTGACAAGAGCATGAACTTTTGGGGTCCAGGGGATTTCTAATGTGCAAAATGTGAAACAGGTTTTATCCACACTAAAAACTTGTGGTAATTATCAGAGACAAGCTTGATTTTAACTGCATATTCATCTTTTTTAAGTAGGATATCAAACAAATAATGGGAAAATCTAAGAAAAAATCTATGGACAAAAAAACCCAGGTCCATTCTTCAAAGGTAAAATTATTATGCTGTTTTTTTTTCCATCCCCCAAATTTTTCACAGGGACTGTAAGCAAAAGATTCACCATCATAAAAAGGTGTTCTTATATGGCAAAACAATGAATTGGAAAAAATTTCAGAAAACATATAAAAGGGCCATTCTTTCCAGATCAGAAAAAGTTGGATAAGGATTTGAGTCTAACCTCTGAACAGTTTGTGGTTTGTCCCTTCCCCTTTAATTCTATGGCCTGAAGGCACCAAAAATTAGGAGATTATTGAGAAACCTTCAGAGAAAAGCAGTATTAAGATATAAAAGCACATTCACTTGTTATTCTCAACAATTCAAACAAAAAGAAAATTAAAGCCAAAGAGCCCCACAGAATTTTATCTCCTTGGTACTTCTCTGGCTACTGAATTTCTGAGCCAAGTAGTTAAGATTTACTTGTTGTAACACAAGAAGGTACATACCAATAATCTGGGAAATGGGGAAAAGACTGTAGTGCAAAGGGCTTCCTGCTGGTGGGCAGCCACCCTCACACACACACAGAGGCATCCTTCAGATCCTGCTTCCTGGCCTTCCTCTGCACCTTACTAACTTGCTGTTTTCTCTCTCTCATCACTATTCCCCTTAGCTGCTGTCTCAATTCCTTTGTTTCTGTGAGCCTTTACGGCAGCGTCTACGAATTTGTCCAGAACCATGGCTTCAGCAGCAGCCTGACAGGCATTCAAAGAAGTAGAATTTATTTCCCCATCATTTTGCTGCCAGGGAACATGCTGGAAAGAATGCAGCAGCACTGCACATGTGTGTCAGGTGTGGCTGAGTCTGACACACAGGGAATGGCACCCTCTGTGCTAAAACAGAATGTCCCATCACCAAACACCTGCCTCAGCAGAGGTACAGTCTGATTCCTTCATTCACCAAGTCTTTCATACACAATCTGGAGATGGCTTTTCAAGGAACTCATCTGGATGCAAAAGAATCTCAGAAAATATAGATAATCTCCAAATTACAGTCAAAACTAATTTATAGATTAAGGACATATTTATATATCCTTAAATCCCAAGGGAAAACAAGATCCTGATGGAGCTCTCTACTCCAGTGGATGAACCTGACCCAGGCAAAATGGAACCTCATAGTCTGAATTTAAGCTTTAGGTAAAACTCACCACATACTGAAAAGATTCCCAACTTAATTTCTAGTATTTCTTTTTTCCTCTGCACATACAATTTGTGAAAAGAGAAGGTACAACCAGTATTGCAATGGTAAGAGTACAACAGCATGAGAATGCTGGGCAGCAGAAATTCCTGTTCTGACATCACCTTCAGGCATTTGAAAAATAACTTTGAGATGAAAAAATTATTTAAGTCTGATCTTAATAGTGTTTACATTACTAATAGAACAAGATCCAATTTTTTCCATAAAATACTTATTCCACAACTCTGTTTTCACCCCTCCCCCTCTCTTCCCAAAGCCACATGAAGTCTGAAATACAAGGTTGTTGTGGTGGTTTTGTATAGGAGGCATTCACAGAAGTGATGAGCCACGAGAAGTGTCCTAGAAGTTTTGTTCTGATTCTAATTACTCTTTCTTTTGGTTACTGTTAATAAATTTTTCTTTATACCCTTGTAAAGTTTTAAGCCTACTTTACCTTTCTCCTAATCCTATATCGAGGAAATGAGTTAGTAAATGCACTGGTGATTAACCAACACTAAACCCACCACACTCATTAGTACATTAACAGAGAAATCTCAAATTAACAATCCAAACCACTGCAGTTCTTTAAGTGGAGAATTCACCCCGTGTGTGTCTCCAGCACCCTCTTTACCCTGCAGTGATGCCATGGTGCCTTTGTGTCTCCGAGCTGTGGGGAGTTAAAAATCAGCACGAGGGCCAGGGGCTGATGGTGTGCCAGTGCACAATGCAGGAATTCAATAACAAGCTGCACAGACAGTGGCCTTTTATCAGCACATTCCGCAGTGGTGGTGGCTCCACGTCAATGCTGGCCCCAGTGTGTCACTGCAGAGTGCCACCGAGTGTTTTCCCCACGGGCAAGCCACTATTATTGACTCCCCCCATTAACATGGAGGGTGGATATACATTTATTGAAGGTTCTAATGGAAGGCTGAGGGACTCCTATCCTGAGGCCAGAGCAGAAAGACAGCCTATCACTTCATGTAATGGTAGCCCATGTGTGACAGACCTGACCTACATTTCCCCCCTTTCTTTCTCACAACAGCCTGTCACTGTTTTAAGAAGCTATTTTCTGAGAGCTATAAAAAGGAATGCATGCCAGAGCTGCCTAGTTAATATGTTATATTGAAATATTATTTACAAACCTGCTTTAGAAAGGCCACTTTAGGCTGTGGATGAATTATGAACGCTACCTAACACCCACAACGGAAAAGAATGTGTCCTAATGGTTCTGGTTATAAATTCATACGCAAAGAACACTAGGTGTAGATGGATTAATGCTTACATCTAAAACACTGCAACAAAATGGAGCATAAAACTTAAAATTAGGAATAATTAATGAAGCTACCTTTCTAAAATAAAAAGGGCTAAGGTCTGCAATCAGTATAAATTCCATAATAATTGAAACTATCAGGAAGAATGCCCCCTAACGCTTTGTTGGAAGTCATTCTGTGTTTTCAGCAGCTGATGTATGTGTAGCTCAAGCTATAAATAATGGATCCACGTCTGAAAGTAGGACAAGAGCGAAAGAAAGATTCCATTCAGCACTAAACAGCATTTTAAAACACCATCCAACCACCCCGCCCAGCCCCTGCTTATCTAAAGAGCTGCTGCCACTCCAGCACTCCTTGGCAGGAACCTACCACGCTGCTGCAGGTCATACTCTTTTTTTGTCTCCTGGTTGCCCAGAATTTTCCACGCCTGCTGGATCTGGATGAACTGCCGCACGCGCTCCTCCGCCTCCGCCGCCGCCACGCCTGCCTCCTGCTTGTCAGGGTGATACTGCCAACCACAAACAACAGGGAAAAGGCTGGGGGGACTCAAGGTGAGCAGGACTGAGGGAGAGGAGCCTCAATAATGCATCTGATACTCAGCTAGGACGACAGAGGAAAGGAGAAGGTCTAAGCTGAGGAGCCAAAGGAAGGGAGGTGACGACGCTGGGCACAAGAGGAAGCTGCCAATTTAATTATCCCACTGGAATGGCAGCAGAGCCACCAGTGGCACGAGTGTCACCATATGCACTGATGGCATTTTCTGGATAATTTGCTGATGGAATCACTGGCCTTATGGACAATTTACCTAGAGAGTGACTAGCACAAACAGAAATAGGTACACGCAGGGGACCACGACACAGGGACAAGAGGAGCTGCTGCTGGCAGCTCTTGTGACACTCCACAGAGCTAAACATATTTAAACACAAACATAAACACAGATTTAAAATTAAAAAAGAAAATTAAAAAATTTAAACATAAACACAGATTTAAACATAAGCACCAACGTTTAGTTAAAGCTATTACAGATAAATTGAATGCTGCATTACATGTGCCTAGCTTTTTTATGATTTAAATGGTAAATAAAATATACATGATCAAATATAATTTATACTACATGCAATTCTACTTTTGAAAATATGCCCGAACATCTTTAATTTCTTCCAGTTCAGTGAATCAATAGCCCTTCCAAATACTTAAAATCATGGATCACTGGCTACAAAATTGTGTCATTTTAGTTAAGAAATGATTATTCAAGGACATGGTTATTCAAGAAATCCCACGTTAAATAGGCAATAATAATTAAAATGGTAACAAGTTTTCTTTCTCATTTGTGCAGAGCAGAGCATTCTGACTTGAGTGGTTCCAATGCCTACTGAAAAGGAAGCCTCAAAGCTGCATCTTCCTGTAGCTTTAATTCCTCTCCAGTAATCTCTTTTTCTGCTATTTTAAATTGCTCAGTAGATGTGAAGGAGCAACAGGAAACAGCATTTAAGTTGAGAAAGTTCCAATATAATCAGGCCTACCAGCTGATAACTGTGTCACAGACCAAGTTTTCCCTTATTCTGGAGCTTTAAGTGCCCTTTATACCAACATCAGCTGGGGCACTGAAATGTGAAGCAGATTTCAAGGTGTACAATACCTGTTCTATAAGTGATTTAGCAGATTTCTGATTAAATTAATCTCTCCGAGTTTATAATTCATTTTGGAAAGAAAAGAATAGTAGTAAGAAGTGTAACTGACAAAATCCCAAATGTAAAGGAGCACTTCTGCTGGAGTCTGTTTGCTCACAGATGGATCTGTCATTGGCACTGATGGCTGTTACCCACACAAATCCTCTGTACAACAACAGCAGGGATGGGTGAGCAAAATGCTTCCACCTCAGGTGGAAAAACAGGTGCTTTTCCACACACAGGTGGATGTCCCTCCAACCTCACATATGTACAAAATCCTGGTTTTGTTCCACTTGAAGTCCCCTCTGCATTCAAGACTGAAGACCACCTTATAACTTGCTGAAAATACAGCTGAAGAACACTTGTGATCCGTAAAGATTCGTCCCTTTTCCATCTCTCCAGCTGAAGATGACAAAATTCTAAGGTGCAAACAAAACCAAAAAATCTTGGTCATTGCACGAAGTCACTGTATTCTACATAAATAACTGCTAGGTATTTGGATTGGCCACAAAGTCCACACCCTCTCAGATCAGTTTCTTAGAAACACACAGCAACATTACTGACTGACTGCCTAAAGCAGAGCTAAGCATACTGGCTTCTCTCCTGTCAACAATGTTGAGAAAACACTCTCACAAAACTGGTCTCACTTCCCTTTGCTGCACCAAAACCTTGTCTGACTGAGAAATTATTCTGAACCATACTGGAAGGAGACAGCCAAATACAGGAAGCCACACACCAAAAAAATACTGTGGAAAAATAATAATTGATGCAGAAAATTAATTATTCTTCAGATTTAACACATAGCCCTTAACTCTTTTCCTACAGATTTGGAAAATTTAGTTTCTGCAGCATGTGCAATTTTTATGTTAGAAAGACTACAATTTCATCAACTCCACTGTAGGGGACCTACTCCCTAAAATATGCATCTGTATCTATTTCTCTCCATTTTGGTCTCCATGCCTTCTGAACCTATTTGCTCCTTCCTCTCTTGGCCTTTCTTCCCTAATGCCTTTAGCAAACTACATCTACACTAGGAAAAATCCTCAAACATCAGCTCTTTTATTCTCATACTCCTCTTATGATTTTTTTTTTTATTCCAGTGACTCCATTTCATCTGGATTTATGTACTTATTGTTATGCTCTTACTGACTTATTTTCCCACTGATTAGCTTGCTAATCAAAATCCAGGAATTTGTCTGTAGCAAAAATCCACTCTTGATTCAACTGTCCTGCTCTTCCCTCTCCAAGAGAGCAAACGAAGTGTCCTCTCTCCAGTTGTTATAGACTCTGTTCAGCCACTCAAACACAGAGGACACTTTACAAAAGTACTGAAGTTCAGAGGAAGCACTGATGTCAATACTTCACAGAATTCACACAATGGCTGGGTTGGAAGAGACCTTCAAGATCATGGAGTCCAACCCAGCCCCAACACCTCAGCCAGACCCTGGCACCCAGTGCCACATCCAGGCTTTGTTAAACACACCCAGGGATGGTGACTCCACCACCTCCCCAGGCAGAACATTCCAGAACTTTATCACCCTTTCTGTGAAAAACTTTTCTCTTCAGATGTAAATCATACTCTTTTTTGGGACCTTCCCTCACTCCTAGTTCCCAGATTCTTGTGTCTGATCCTGCTCCCTCTCCAGAGGAGCTGCCTGCAGAAGCAGAGCTGGGGCTTTGGTTCTGTATTGCAGGAGGTGAAATAGGATGGGTTTTGGTGATCTCCTGTTCCCTATTCATTGTCATGGTTTTGCATGGGAGACATTTTTCTCTGTGGAATGCAGTGAGAAATATGATTTCCATCCAACTATGGATTACCTTTTTTAAAAAAAACAATTTTCACAACCTACACCACAACTCCTCTTGGAATGTGTAAGAAGATGCTTATTTATATTAAATAATTGTGGGGGTCCCAGTTGTTGGTTTCTCTGGGCCTGGACTGAAGGCACTGGAGACAATAGTTTATGTTCAAACTCAGGTATTTATTATTTCTTATCAGTGAAACAGTCTCACAACCATGAGTTCAGCAGCTTTTCACTAGAAAGCACAAAATGGCCAACAATCTCTTGGTACAAGGTCTTTTAACACTAAACCATCCAATTAAGAACTGACACCTAGATTATTTTCCCTTTTAACCCAATAACTGATCCCAAAGTGCCCCCAATGCAGACTGTTCTGCCCAATTACAAAATGCCACCCAAACCCATGAAGAAGAAGGAAGAAGCAGCATGAAGAAGAAACCCAGGACGACACCCTGTGCCCTTCATCAACATACTAAAAAACCCAAAACCTAAACTTCTCACCTGAGTGATACACCTACACTGCTCTCTATAATCTAATTCACACTTTTGTGGATTCTAGCCTATCAAACAGTCCAGGAAACTTTCTCCCTGAATGAGGGTCAAAGTCAGTGCTCCCCTGGGCGTCAGGACACCCCAGAGCAGACAGAGAAATATTCCCAGTGCCCTGGGTTTCCACAAATAATAAGCACTGATGAAAGACACACATTTAGAGCACCCAGTGAGGATCAGCTGAATCCAGCCCTAGTGGAAGCTTTACAGGCCTGAGTTTTACACTGGGTTTGTAATCTCCTCCTAAACTGTGGAATACACAACTTAATGTGACCACTCAATGTGGTCAAACTTTTACTCACAGCTGCTTTTCCCCACACCAGATTGAAAAAGCTGGTCATTTAGAAAAGGTTTAAAAAGTGCTATCCCTCCTCATTTAGTAATTAATACATTACTATGGCTATTTTGCCTTGTGTAAAAAGGGTATTCACTCCAGAAACAAAAGATGCACCACATCCCTAATTCTGTACATCAAACCAGGAGACTTCATTTTGTAGGAAAGCTACTACTGCTTCCAAACTTTAAATCACTTTTTGTAAAGGAAGTAAATCTACTACAGTGTATTCTCACAGATAATTATAAAAAACTACTCCCTGCTGAAATAGCATAACTTTTAAGTAAGCCACTTAAAATGTAAACTTGCTTTTTTTCTGACTGAGGGAACTGAAGAGAAATCAGTTCTAATTTTTTTTCCAGGATCAACTAAGGAGTACTCTCTACCTTCTACAGCTTTGTCTTTCCTACTTTCCAATATTTTCTGTGAAGTTCTCAAGCTTTTGCAGAAATCTTCAGCAGAAAATAAAAAGTAATATAAAAAGGACAAATCAAATGCAGCTGCATTAAATTCTTGACCTTCTCTTCTGAGAGGATTATTTTGGAGAAGTATTTTCAGATTTAAAAATTTTTATTATACACCATTTAGATTTTTTTCCCCATAGGGGAAACCATTTTTAAGGTTCTAAAATTCAAAAGTAATGACAGGCATAGAATGATGATGAAACCACCAGAGCTCAAAAATTCAAGTTAAATTATTCTGGACTTACTATTATGAGTCATAAAGTAACCATTAAGTAGTGAGGAAAACCAACACTTACAGCACAGTAAATTTCTAAACAACCTGATTTATTGAAGATTTTAAACTCTGAAATCATCTACAGTCTCATGGAATCACCTTGCTAAATTGAACTGACAAGTTCAGACAAGTCTTGAATTCCTGCTTTATTTCCATAGGGGATGTGTGCCTTATTTGAATAAGGGATATATTTAAAGCTGGAGATGTGCCCTGAGTAAATCAAGTAGTAGGATTTTACCAGAGGATTACTTAGATGCACCAAGTATTTCTACCTGTGAATGAACTACATCTAATGACTAAACCTGACCTTTAAGCAAGAGCAAATGATAGAATATTAACATCTCAAATTAACTCATTAGCTCACATCCTTAACCCTTTCTCCATGTCAGGCACAGAGTAGCAGCTACAGTATTTTTATAGCCAGACATTATTTAACCATGGAACGCAATGAGAAGAAACATTTCCATCCAACTATGAATTACCTTTTTTAAAAAACCAATTTTCACAATCTACACTACAACACCTGAAATGTGTAAAAAAGATGTGTATCGATATTAAAAAAATAAGCAGTGATGAAAAACACTCAGCCATGGTCAGGGAAGAGAAATTCAATCCAAACTTGACAAAGAGAGCACTTCCCGTCTGGTGCAGGCACATTTTTGATGAATGAAAGAACTGAATTAAAACTGCAAAAAGAAGAGATCCAGAGATCCAAGCCATACAAAACTGGTTTGCAAAGGGTTGGATGGACTAAAATGACAGAGGTGGAAGTGGCCCTGGATAAACACAGGATGAGAGCAGGACACAGCACCGACAGCCCTGTCCTGGCAGAGGGAGCTGGACACTGCTGCTCAGAACAGAAAATAAGGCTGGGGAAAACATTGGAAGCAGCTGGATGGAGAGAGGAAACCCAAGCCATTATTTCCCAGCCACATGGCCAGACTCATGGCTGGGAATCCAAGAGGATGAAACTTTGACTCCTCATGGGAACTGCAAAGATTAGTATCGAGCAGTTTTAAATCACATTATCAGTATCAGGGAGTTCAATCTATTTATTCTTTTATCAAAGCTCAATATCCAACAGGCAATATATTCAAATTTCAGAATCAGAACTTCTGCCCCTCAGAGTATTAAGTCCAAACTGTTGTTTTATTTATAGCACACTAATGCATAAAAAAAAAAAGTTAAAATGATTTTAAGCAAGCCTCATGCAAACAGCCTTGCTCTGTACAAAATTAAACAATCATGCTGCACTTAGACAAAATGAACAAATCAGTACCAGTGTGTTCCTTGCAATACAATGAAGTTCATCCTTTTAACAAAGCAACAAGATCAAAACGCAGAAATTAATGTGAACACAAAAATACTGAAATTGGGAACTACTGGAAATCGGGAGCTGTTTAAAAACATTTGTCATGCTTTATTCTACGTGCCCACATTATCAACTGTAATTGTCATTATCTACAGGTTAAGCAAATGAAGGCAGGACAAAACCTGTCAAGTGTTCTCATCTGACACATCCATAGGTCGATGTGAATCTGTCTGTACGTCACAGAGCCCATCATAACACTTCACATCACATTAAAAAGAAGCTGCAAGACAGTCAACGTTAAGCAGAAAAATATTAACTGGCTATTTCCTATTTAACTTCTGACTGAAGCTGAATTCTTGTTACATTTCCCTGCCTTAGAAAAAAACCCTACCTCAGTAAATTTAATGCCAGCCTGTTCTTAGGAGGAAACTCCTTTGCCCCTGCTTACAATATATGTAGTAAATACCACTTTTTACTGAGACTTGCCAATAAATCTCACCCCCTGACACAGTGTCTGTTCATACTCAGTTTTTGGCTGCTCTGCCACAAATGCCAACAAAGGGACCAATTAATGAAAACTTTCTTGATACATTCCCAGTGGATGAATGTCTGCCTTGCAGAAGGTACCTTGACAACATCCATCTCACACAGGCCAAATGGTTGCTCTGTGGTAGCAATTAAGACACCACCAGCCTTGGCTAGATTTAAACCAACAACCAAATCTGTGTAGGCCTGAACAAATGCTCATAGAAATCTGGAGAAATTAACTGCTAAACAAGGGCTGGATTGGGTCATATAATTGCATCCATTTCTCTAGTTATTTACAGACCATGAGGACACAATTTAGTAAGAAAGTAATTACAATTCCTAAAACAAAATCTCTCAATCTGGCCACAATATATAAGCCACATCTATAAATATCTAAGAAATCAACAACTATTTACAATAATTTCAAAAATCAAAATATTATGGTAGGCTGACTTTTCCTTTGTACTCAGTTTTTTTCTCTCTCTCAACAGAAAGACTGTGTTCAGTCTTCATCTTCCCATAGCTCTGGCAGCAAATTTGGACAATTAAGCTTAGTGCAGCATTCCTCCTCTTTCTAAAATTACATTTGGAGATAGAGTTTTGCTGTTTTGATCCAGAAGTGCTCATCAGAGGGACTCTTGCTGCAGACTGTGAGCAGGAGAGATCAGTGTGAGAGCTGGAGGGAAAACCCTGCCTCCACTGCAAAGTTCAGACTGACTTTGGGTTTGTTTTTTTTTTTTAATGCAGGTACCCACCCTAAAATCTCTGTCCTCAGACAGTTTAAAATGTGGCTGATCCAGGCCCCCAGCCCTCATGAACAAGTCATTCTGCTTCTATTTGCCTCAGGGCTCAATAAATTAATGTTTAAAGATATTAAAAGATATTAAACTTCTGCATCTGAAACACTATCAGCTAAGTTTAATATGGTATAGGAGAGTGGGCTCCTCTCATCACCCCAAATCCTGCAAGAAATGCACATTTCCAGTTCTGAACTCCCAGTACAGGGCTTGTAGCAATATTTTCAAATTATGCAGCATGTCTTGAAAATTCCAGATCAGCTGATAAAGCACCAAGACGTAAAGCTGAGCAATCTCCTTGCTGGACACAGCACAGAGAAGGAACCATGTAATGCAGTTACAACACTCTGAGAGCTCTGTTATCACAGTTAACACTTGGGCTAATTTTACCTCCATCATCACCTTGAACACCTTCAGCCACAAATCCCCATCAGCCTGCACCAGAATTAACCCCAGACTTGGTATTATAGATTAGATATATAATAATATATAAAATATATTGTACATATAATGTATATTATATTATATATGTAAAATGCATTATGCAAATTATACACAAATATATAACATATAAATTATTCTATATTCTACATTATATATTATATACATATAATATATATTATATATCACATATATTATATATTTATCATATATATTTATTTTTTACATACATTTTATATAAAATATATATTTTGTATATATATTTTTATTTTTTTACATATTATATCTTTTCCATGCCTGTGTCAGCCACAGGTGAGCACCCAAGCCTCCAAATGAGCATTTGCTCTGGTTGAGGGCAGAGTGCACACAGCACAGGCTGCCTGCTGTGCTCTAGGGCCCAAGTGTTCTTCTTGCACAATCCATTCTGGGATGGGTTTTAAATCAGAGCACAGGCCAAATGATCAGTTCATTTATTAAACTGGAATTTGAACTTCTGGCTAATAAAATTTAAGAAAAGCACGTTGTAGCCACCTGTGACAATCAGGGAAAAAAGTGACAAACGTGCACTTGGCCCCCACCCTGTGGCACTCACTGAAAGGTCACAGAAAGAAGCCATTTTCCAACTTCACCAGCTGAACTTATAAAATCAGGGCAGGGTAAAAAAATACACTATTTTACATGCACAAAAAAGAGAGGTTATTTACTTAATAAAAGTATTCTGAAACAGGAAGATGTTTATCTCAGTAAAACAAAGGAGTTTAAACTGCAAGAGAAAACGAGTTAGTTTTGAAAAAATCTTTAACCATGTAAACATTAAACCTCTGTAACTGCAGGAGGAACTTCTGAATGAAGAATGTGAATTAATTACCAATGTATTTATACAAATGAATGGGAAAACCCCACTAATTGCCAGTAACTAAATAATTCTGGCATCCTACCTTCCTAGACTCACAGTGCTTTTCAATTCACGAGTTTCACCTGACTCTGCAGCCCTGCTGTGTAACCCAAAACCAGCTGGGGTGGAACCCTGGAGCACTGTGGTGCTCTTCACCTAGAATCCTTCTGCTTGCCATTTGATCATGGGAATCATCAGGAAATCTTGCTGCCCTCGTGTTTCTCTCAAACTAAACAGTTTTATTAAAAAAAAAAAAAAAAAGAAACCTATTTGTAGGTCAGCTCTTCCGTTAACAAATACCTGAGCAAACAGAAGGCTACATGACTTCAGAGCATGACATGGACAAAACACAGGGTTGAGAATTTGATATGTCCTCCCTTCTGTGAAGGATGGAGCCGCCCCCAAGGTTGCAGTGGGAAGGGAAATATTTCAGCAATGAAGACTTCCTTCCTGGCTTTTCCACAGGTCTATTTTCCATATAAAGGTCTTGTACAGTTGCCACCCTGAGACAACATCACAGTGGCCTACATGGTCCATCAGGTACTAATTAGGGAGCGTGTTCTGTCAACACTTTCTTGCTCTTCTTCCATTAATTGATCATCCTGCCCAATTAATCCAATGCAACACAGTTCTGGAATCCCTGAGATCCTTTACCTGGGAGAAGCAAGGATGAAGGGAAGAAACACCCTCCCAAAAGGGTCACAAGGTAACTGCACTCGTCCAGGACCTGGAGTGACAATAATACCACTGAGCTGAAAGGTTAATTATGTTCCTACTAACTTTCTCTTGAGCCTAAGATTGTTTTTTATCTAAGAATAGAGACAAAAAGAAAAAAAAAAAAAAAAAAGGCCCCAAACCTACTTCATTTAGCAGGCTATATTATGTTTAGCTATGGTAACAGCTTATGAAAAGTAAGGGCTGCAGAACTAAACCCAGTTGGCCATTAACAGCATATTTATCATCAGAATGTGTGTGGGTAATGTTATCACTGATAGGTACCACAGGCCAGGAAATAAGTCATGGACACACTCCAGCACACTAATCCCACCTATGCACACAGGACAGCTGCCCCACAGCCACAGCCACCATAAATCAGCATTTCAGAACAACTGCGAGGAATCAAATACACGTTTTTTCCATTGATGAAACTGCACCGAAGACACCAGAGATAAAAAGCCAAGGACAAAGCAGCTGCCAAATACAACACGCTACTGCCACCTAATGCTAAGCAGGGCACAGCAAAGCCCGGCTTTGTTCCTCGGCACTGGCCCAGCAACGGGGGCCAGGGCGAGCCACAAAGTTTCCTGATGTTCTTCAGTATTTGTTCCGTCCCCTACAGTCTTCCTAAGCTGAACTGCTGGGAGCGCAGCCTTTCTTGTACACAAAGCAAGAAAAAATAGAAAAAAAAAAAGAAATGAAAAAAGGGAAAAAAGAAGGAAAAAAAAGGAAAAAACAGTAAAAAAAAAAAGAAAAAAAAAAGAAAAAATAGGAAAAGAGAAAAAAAGAAATAAAAGAAAAAAGAAAAAAAAAAGAGAGGAGTGCTCTTATCTCAAAACAGCACAAGACAAGATGACTCTGAAGGTGCTTTTTGTATTTCACTGATGTTGCAAAGTATTCTCTCCAAAGTGTGGAACTTGTTCACTTCTGTGAAAAGGATGATGCCAGGTCTTAAAGTTGCCTTCCTAGCCCACAATCAGTCTTTCCAACATGCTCACTCAACTGGCAGAAGTCAGAAGGGAACATGCAAAGAGTCTCTTCTTCCACGTGCAAAGAGGAGAACCAGAAAGTGAGGAGCTCTCTGGGCCATTCCATCTTTCCATAGAGAGATTCAAACTTCCCCAAAAGATGTCTGTCCCAAGCCAGCTGGACAAAAGAGCAAGGAATTTATCCACTTGATTCATGACTTCAATCCATCTCTTCCTCCTTCCTTCCCCCAAACACAAACAACCTTTAAGCTTTTGAACACTTTAGCCCTGCCCTACCTGCTCTTGTTATCAGCCCTGACACTAATTACAGCCTGCACTGCCCATCTCCAAGATGAGCCTTTCTCATGGGAAATGTTCCTCATTTGTGGAAAAATACAAGATGACCATTTCATTTTCCTTCTCATCTCTTAGAACTTACCTATTCCATGATTTTTTTCCTAACATTTCTCATTGATCAGTTAGCTGGTGGAATTTGTGCCCAGTCTTGTCCCTTCTTCATCCTTATAATCTGCCATGATCAAAACTACTGTGCAAGTATCAATCTTCCCACACAATATTCCACTGCTTGCATGTTTTACACACATTATTCATCTTTTCCATAACCTTCTGGCCAGAAATTACCACTGTTACACACAACATCCAGCACAGCACACCTACACCTTTGTCCGAGACAAATAAAATCCACCAGAACAGAAGTATTTCAGGTAACACAATTGTTGCTATAGCTGTAACTCTAAGGAAGTACTTGCTGTAACTCAAGTATTTGCAGCAAAACATCCCCAAGACAGCACTCTGGAGGAAAAAGGAGTTTTCCCCATACACTTTAGTTACTCATTACCCAGTGGATAATTTTGAAAGAAAACACCCACGGACAACCATGGAAAACACCACGGACAATCTTTTAAAACCAGCAAGAATTAAAAACAAACAAACAAAAAGGATTAAATGTACACAGCAATGTGCAACAGGTATGCAGAACACAAAAAACCACAAAATGGGTAGTCACTGACAGCTGCACAGTGAAAACACAGGATGGGACTATCAATCCAGTGCAGCAAACTCTTGAAAATGACTGAAGTCCTCAAAGTGCAATTAAAAAAACCCACAGACTAATTTACACTGTCACAAACTCATTAATTTCCACATTGGGTTTCTTTTTTTTTTTTTTTTTTTTGAAGGTATCTTGCTTAAATGTACTTAAAATGCAACTGCTTTTCTCATGGTACTGTAGCATCACCCTGCTACTTTGAACTTCCACACTCTTTGCTACTTTAGAGCCCTTCAGAGTAAAAAAATCAAGTGTAAAAGCTTCAGTTTCTATTGATGGAAAAGAATATCAACTGTTGTTTGTACAAACAGAAGAAAACAATTCTTTGACTAATGAAAATGAGGAGAAAAACCAGAAGCTATGGTTACCAAAAGGTGCATTTTTAGAAACAGACTCTCTTTCATTTTCTTTTCTTTCCATGGCTCCTTATTTTCCTATGAAGAGTGACCCAAGAGCCTCAAGTGGTACTTCAAAAAGCCCTTTGTAAACTACACTATACAGCAGGAGAAGAAAAAACAACAGAAAATCCATCAAAAACCAGCAAAGGAATGAAGGAGGAAAAAACCACTTAATTTTACAGTAGTAGAAAGGTAAAAATAGAAAGGGAATTTTGGACTTTTTCTAAATTTCTGGCTCCTATGCTCATAATTTACACCAATAATATCACATTGAACAATGTTCCGTTGTTTAGGCATGGATTATTGTGGCCCTGGTCATATAAAAACTCCAGACAAACAAATGGTTAGGAAAACAGTTTAAGCAAATGCTACTTGCATGTGAAAGCAAACTCCCAAATCCTCTGTTTTATTACAGAAAAAAACCCAAACAATAAAAAGAAAAAGCACTCCAGAAAACCAAACTGAGCAGGGTTGTTTAAAGTACTGAAAAACTGGGGAGGAAAACCCTTCTGCAGGCAAAGCCAAGTACTCTGATACCCACAGCTTCCCAAGAGCTGCTGAGCACACAGCACAATCTTCTGTGCTGCCCCCCTGCCCAGCCACACACTCAGTATTCCAAACCAAAGCGTCCCTTTCGTTTTCCAATTCTTTTGGAATACCTGAAAACAGCCTCACAGCTTTAAGCATAATGCAAAATAATCCAAGTCCCCAAGGCACTTCAGCTGCAGATGGAAAGCAAGCCTTGCAGAGTACAGCACTTATTAAAAATGAGTTATTAGCAACCACAGCTCCAACACTTGCACAAGAAGGTCTTGATTTTTTGCTTTCTTGAGACTATTTCTTTCAGCTTTCCCCATCTCTGAGAGCAATATAGAATCCCTACAGTGTTTGAAGCCATTTGAGATCTCAAAATAACAGGTTTGGCCCTGGTTGAATTATAACGTTTAAAATGGACATAAAAAGCTACTTATTAACAGAATTTACTCAGTTGTGAAAACCAGTATTAAAAAAAAACAAACCAACAAAAAACCAACCCAAAACACAACAGAACCCTAACGACAGCAACAATAAATAAAAGTGAGCATTATTTCAAGAATTCACAGCCGCAGTGACAGAACAATTCCAAACATAACTTACGGAATCACACACACTTAGAAATTAGTTTGTATTGGATTTATTCAAAGGCTTGAAGGATGTGTTCCCACCTGGACTGATCACTAGTTTGGTATTCATTTAACTTCTGATTTGATATTTGATTTGGCAAATTTCTCCATTTGCAGCAAGGAAACAACTTTGGCAGCATGTCCCCACAACGCTGCAGGGACAGACTTTGAGGAGGACTCCAGGAAATCACACACCCCCAGAATGTTCTGCTCATTCACAGAACTCACCTTTGGGACACTGGTACTTCATAAGACTCTCACAACTGCCCCATTTCAGAAGGGAATAGGCAAGAGAAGGAGATGGAAGGTAAAGTCAAAGCTTAGCACAGGTCAGCAGTACGGAATAATCCGAGTTTTCATCCCTTGAGTTTCAACAGCAACACTTCCAGTGTGGGATTTAACCCTTTTCTAACCCAGAGATGGGGCAACTGAGAGGTGATTTAAAAACGTTTATTCCACTTTCAGTCTCATGAGAAGGGTGGGACAATAGAGATGTTACAATTCACGCCATCACAATCAGAAGCCAGCTATTTCCTAATTATAAAACACTGTAAGTGTTTTTTGGCCTATCAGCTTTTGTAACACCATGCTGTAAATGCCTTAGAGCCAATCATCTAAAATGCATCTTTCACAGTTCTGTTTCTCCACAATATCCAGTCTTATTTGCAAGGCCATTCTTTGAAACTTGTTTCTATTTCCATTTCCCTCTCAGCAATGTCTGTCCTACTCCATGGCATTTCTAAGACAGCATTTCTATCTCAAAGTTTGCATACAGATGCACACTTTGGGAGCTTTCTGTCAAGCTTTGAGAACTCCCTACAAACCCATTTCCCACATTCCAGGAGCCAGAGTTTCACTGGGAGAATCCTCCCAAGCCCATTCTTGGCACTGCCAACCCTGGACTGCTCTGACAGAAGGCAAGTACCTCTGAAAAGAGTAGCTCCTGCTCAGCCTCTCCTCAAACACCTCCTTAGTTACAATCTAATCTTCTGCCAAGGAAAGAAAAATGTTTTAGCTAAGATGCTGCTCAGCAAACTCATTCATCTTTACCTTCTCTGACTATGGACATTCCTAGGTCATAAATCCAAGCAAAACAGACTGAATTTTTTCATTATTGATAACGTAGTAGAAATAACAAGGAAGGGTCAAGTTTGACAACACTCAGCCAATAGCTGATAACTGACTTTTCAGCCTTGAAACATCACTTTTAGTTTACTGAAAATTAAATTACAAAGATTTGATCCAAATAACCGGCAGAGCACAAAAAGATGGGGTTTTTTTCTAAAGCAATAAGGTACCCACAAAGTATCCTGCAAGGCAAGCCTTCAGGTAATGAACTCACTTCTGCATTAGATCAGCTCAATGAGCTCATGTCTGCTGAGCATTTCAGCTCAGTGGGAGCTGAGGAAGCATTTGTGATGCAGGGAGGCCAGGAGAAGATGGAGGTGGATAGTTACACCATTCAGATGGGGATTTTCTGACTCTAAAGTGTGAAAAGATGGAGGAAAGAAGGAACATGAGAATGTGTTGCTTAAACAACATAATCTTATTATGTATTTCAAACAGAAGACAAAATTAGACACAGATCACTTATTTAAATAATAAAAAACCCAACAAGTCCCCCAAACAATGAATTTTACAGGTTAGTACATCACAGGACAATATCTGAAAAAATGTAGTAACTACTTGAGATTCAACACAAACATGGTCAGTTTTGTTTAACAGTGCCCCCCTGAAAACACACTCTCCCTGGTATCTGCTGTGAGATGTGACCAGAGGTGTATCCATAGCCTCAGTGGCCACATCAGGTGCCAATATTCACATCTGAATATTGGTTTGACCACCGCCTCCCAAAAACTCACTTCCTCTTCAAACCACGACACAGCCGTAAGAGATCCTTACATAAATAAAGCCATTGCAACATGAATGATTCTACCCTGAACTTTAATCACCCTTCAGACCACTGTTCTGGACTTAGAGCTTCTTTAAATAACTGACCTAGTGCTTAAAATTTCTGAAGTGGACACCTGAACGCATGGTCTGATTTGGAAATGCTGAACAGCTCAAAGTACTCTTGTCTGTGGCTGCTCAAACATCAGAACAATCAGAACATTTGTGATATAAAAGCTTTATGCTGCTCTTTGTAGCCTCCTTCTTTGTGCTTTCATTTGTATCTTTTTTAATGTGATTTTTATTTCCAACTTCTCTCGTTAAAAATGTGACAAAAAGCACACTGCACAATATAAAATTACTTAAACATGTCTTCAAAATGCTGGAAGAACACTTGCAAATATTAAAGAAATATCTTTATGGCATTTAATAAACCACTAAAGATTTTATTTTAGATCAGAATTTTTATTTTATGCTGATTCAAGACATAGTGAATATTTGTGAGACCTTTCACAAAAAGTCTACCAAACAGAATATAGATCCTTTTTTAATATATGTTACAAGGAATAACTTGCATAACCAGGGCACTAAGTGTTCAAGAGAGGCATTACATTCCTCTGCAGAGCACAAATGATATCAAAGGCCAAGCACATACTGGCCAAATCCCCCCTTTCAATTGCCTGGTGCCCATTCTGTTGTGTATGGACCATAAATCTACAGAGGGTGAGGTACCAGAAGCTGCTCATTATAACAAATGAACTGTAGACAATAACCCTGTAAGTGATTAAATTTAGAAATAATAATAAAAAAACTAAAACTAACATTACTTTCACAACTGGCTGAACTACCCGAATAAGCAATGCACTGTTTACTTGTTGGCTTATTTGGTTCTCACATTTTCTGTAAGTTAAAGACAAAACTTCTTCTGTAGGGATATTCACACCCCAGCCACTTGTTAAAATTCACCTGCATCTTCAAAAAATTGTTACACATTACAATGTGAACCAAACAAAAACCAACACCAGAGTCAGGTGAATAAAGCACACAACCCATAGTTTAAACAGCAGCAGGACCATGACCTGGTGAATGAAGCTGTTTGAATTAGTGACTTCTCTAGCACTGAACTTCACTTGGGACTACCTACACTGGCAATCAACTTCTCAAGTTGAAAATATGCCCCCTTCTTTTTATTCAAGTGGTAATTAGTAAATGAGATGTAGAGAACAGCTCAGAGTAAATCTATTCTGAGCATTGAAACAATAGTCCTTTGTATTAAACTTGATGCTCATCTTTCTCTCTGTAGCTATTAGATTAACTCCACTGAACTTGTTCTGTTTATATTGTCAAATTACAAATCCATTTTCTACCACTTAGGTGAAGTTAGAATTAGCTAAGCATGATGATCTGTTAAACACCTCTAACAAGTGCGCTGCTGCTCAAATAAAAAATAAAAACCTGCCCAAGGATATTGAAAGAGGAATACTTACACTGCCTGAATCTCATGAAAAGCATTATTATCAGACTTCCAATACAAAACTCAAAGTGTTTTCATTTTTAAGTTTCAAATTCTCAACTTGAACTCATCGTGAAGTTCCTCTCAGTAGGCAGGTCCTTTCAGGAGTAATACTGAATTTACCTTGCAACACACATGAAAAGAACAATCACAAAAAAAGAACAAGCAGCTCTTTAACTTTACAATACATTACACCTTGTGCATATCTTGTGATTGCAGAACTTAGATATCTGAGTACAGAAATCAGTAACAGAGCTTTTGCTCTCCAGAAAGCCATATGTCTTTCCTTTAAACATGCTCCGTGGAATAAACTCTTCTTGAAGTAATTTTGCCTCATTAAATTAAATTTCTATTAATTTCCTTTTTTTCTGTTGCTGAGAGTCATTCTCACCTGTGCCCGATGCTCTGTTTGCTAATCTTCTACTCTTTGAAATAGATCAAGTGAGCACCTTAACACTTTGTATTTATATACACACACACCACCTGTTTTGATAAAAAAGATAATCTTTGTAACACTCTGTGTTAAGTGGCACATATTTGTAAGTGGCACATATATTTTATTTCCTTACCATATTAAAAATAAGAGCTTCTTGCTGCTGCCTGCTCAAATTACATGGATTTTCTTTAAGATTAGGGCACACATTGTAACAGCAGCATATAATTTTCTTGCACAATAATTTTTTTCCAGTTGAAAGGTATCCTATAATATCATCAGCATCAACAGGAACAGACACCTGATTTTCAGCTAGACAAAGCTTATGTGTTTGGTGACTTTATTCCTGGTGAAAAGCAGTTTTCAGATATAAAGCAGCTACATAAAAATTCAGAAACAATCTGACAACTTATTCTTTGACAACAAAGTGCTAGACCAAAAGCAAATGCAAAAATTGTGCCAAAAATAAGATGGGTGTGTGTGTGTGTGTGTGTGTGTGTGTGTCCTGGATGTCCTATTTCTGTTGCTCTAATTTTATCTTCTGTTGATTTTATACACATTTAGAAATGCAACATAAGCACTGCCCTTCCTAAAAGCTGAATGGGTTTTGTGCTCTGTGCTTGGTTTTTTTAAGGAATCCATTCATCCATCTAAGAAATCACCTTGTTGAAACCAACATGTATGTAACTATGGATAAAAGGCTGTGGATCCCAAATATCTCAAGCCCACCAGCATGTTCTGAAGACAGGAAATTAAAGACCTACTCCTACCACTTCAGCAAGATATTAATTTTCAGAATTTGCTGGATTCCTTTCAGAGAATGGGACCTACAAGTCTTCTGTGCTTCAGAAAACATTTCAGAGTGAGTTTGTAAGAGCCAGCCAGCCAGGAATCTCTGCTGGTTTCAATGCACTCACTTGCATTTTTTCTCCTTCCAGAATTACTGGCTGGAGCTTTGTGCCAGAGAGTGAACCTGCATACACAGAAGTTTTATTTTCTTTTAAAAATAAGCTTTATATAGAACTGATAATGGCCCATTGCATCTTGTTCCCCAAAGTCTGTCATCTTCAGCTGCTACTGATCCTTGCAGTAACAGAGAATCAAGATGATTCACTTCTCAGAGTCACCTAAGTACACAAGAATTATTTTAAAAAAATTAAGTCTCAAAGAAATTTTATAAGATGCTTAAATAATGAGAAGGTGTGTCAGGGAAAAAAAATCCCTAGTTTTAGCCTGAACTCATTTTCTGTATCAAGTTAATACTATTCTTAAGGACTGAACTGATATTATCTATAGTAAAATCATTCACTTGCATACATGTTGTCACCTGACCAAATTAAAAAAATGCATTTTAAAGTGCAGTAAAGAAAAATATATTCACTCTAGTAGGGTGCCTAACCCAGAACAGTTTTGTTCTGGGTTATTAACCTTTTCCATCCTCAATTTGTAAGAATTAATAAAAAGGGGTTTGTTTTTAAAAATTCACCGGTTTTAAGCAAATTTGCCCTGATGAAGTCATTCTTACAAAGCTACAATTCAATCACTCATAACTGTGTACTATTTTGTATTATTAAGGCCAATCCTGAGATTTAGCTGCAATACAGTCATCTTTTGGATGACATATGGCAAGACCTCCAACTCTTTTTAGCTTTGGAAATCTTACATCTGCCTGTTCCTTCAAGATGCTAAGCATACACGTGTTGACAAATACAGAAAATAGCAGATGGCAAAAAGCAAATGCTCAACATGAAGCACTGGGGATCACTCGAAAAAGGCTCGGACTCAGAGGTTTGCCATTTTTATTTTAACAGCAGAATTATGTTTAAAAAGAAGTCCCACCCTCTCTTCTGCTTGATGCTAAGGAACACGTGTGATCAGAATATTCATGATTACAGAATCAATGTCCCATTAACTGCAGCTGGTATCCAACATGCAAGTTGCTTTGCAAACCTTTGGACTTAAAGCTATAAACACAGCATAATTCTTCGGGAGATTAACTTCTGCAGCTACATAAAAATTGGAAACCATTCTGCACCAACCATAAAATTTGACATGGAAACTTTTATTGAACTTTGCTATTCCAGCTTCTAAAAAGCTGCCTGTAGCTGCAAGCAGTCCTTGGCAATGGCAGTGCCACTTGTACCACCTCCAGCAGAGAACCCAAGGAGCAGCTGGGCACTTGGAGCACGGAAGTTACCACAGTTTGGGGAGCAGGAGAGTGATTTCATCTGAAAGGACACAGAAGGTGACACAACAGGTCCAGCCAGGGCTGTACTTCTCACTAACAGGGAACAGTGGATGACTAGGGAACAGCACCAGGATAAAACCATGAAACATTCAGCAACATTCCCCTAATAAATCCAGTATTTGTAAGACCACAGCTCAGAAATCCCCGAATCACAGAGAACATGCCATGTGTTAACATTTCTGTCTTAACATGCATGGCAGGCTTCCAGCAAAGTCTTAGAATTTTTCCAACCATGGAACCTCTCCAACTGAGGCACCTTCCCACGGTAACTAAGAGAAGATATGTGCTGTGCCCTCCAGTCTCTCCTACAGCCCATGGAGGTGCATAAAAACCTTGGTATTCTCATCAGCACCATGCTTTAAGGACCCCAGAGCGACTGTGCTAGGTGCTGCATCAGGATGGAGAGCACCAAGCAGAGCCTTCCTTTAATAGTTCAGCTAAAAGGAAAAGATGAGCAGAGACAGGACATATGGTAACAACCACAGACAGGCAGCAGGTCTGCCTTGGGAAAACACCTACAAGCAAACATCAGTAAACATCTCTGTTTAGTCAGAGGGATCCATCACTAAAAGAAAAAAAAAAAAGTATCTTCACTTTCTCTACCATTTCTCACTGACTTTTCAAATAAAGAGCACCAATCAATCAGGTTGGAAATATACAGGTGCTAAAGGAATGCTTGTGTATTAAAACAATACTTTAATCTTCTGAAACTACAGTTAGAGATGCAGACACACAGCTGTAAACTTTGCTAATTCTCACTTCATACACCCCAAAACAATGACATGAAATTACACTGAAGCACAGCTCCATAACACAGTTTAAAAAAACTTCATACAAGAAAGGGACTATGAAAGGTTCACTTCTGTAACAGCTCTGAACAACACCTGTAATTTTAATTCCATTATTATACATAATTTCATAGGCAAATACATATATTAATTCCATTACAGAATTCAGTTTAAATTAGCCCCATCTGGACAGAAGAGGTATTTTACACCATGGTCCCCTGACCACCATTAGGAACAAACAGACCCTCATTAATCTTTTACTCACATTTTACCAGCATTTCAACAGAACAAAACCATTAGGAGGTCCAAGAAAACAACGATTTCTATTCAAAATAGAGCTAAGAAACTTGGCTTCCAAAGCCCTCCCTAAGTTAGGATAACCAAAGTTTAATAGTGAGAACCAAAGGATATATGTCCAGAATCTGCCCACAAACATCCTGCCAGGTATAGAACTTCAGACTAAGTACACCAATCAGTTTGAGGCAAAGAAATAAGCTCCCTACAGGAGGCACTGAGAAGGAGCAGATGTACAGCAGAGGGTGCCTAGCAAATGCAGCTGAAGAACACCAAGATGTGTAAAATCGGAACATACTGGTGAAATGACCAAACTTTAAAACTGTTTTTATAGTGGTTAGAAATAAAAATTAACAACCTCCAAGCCCATGAATTCACTTTAACAAAACTCAGTCTCCTGGTCATTGGCATTCTCTTTACCTCCCTTAAAAATCCCAACTTATCACATTCATTTTGACCCTCAAACCACCTCAGACCTGCCATGCACATGCTCCAACAAACCCCCTGCCAATACTGGCAGCCTAGCTAGCAGCTTCCTCCAGAAAAGGGGGTTTTCCCTACAAAAACTGAGATCTGCTTGCCTTTCTTCTTCTCTACCAAGTCACCAGCTTTTAAAAAACAGGAATTTAGTTAGCATGGGAATTCTGTCTGTCTATCACATTCAGCTGAAAAGAGTCAACAGTACCAAAAAAGTCACTCCACTTTCCTCAGAAATCCAAGCCAGAGCACTTTTTCAGCAAAATGCCTGAATCCGTGGGAGTGAGTAAAACAGAATAACCAAATATCACACAGAAGAAACTGGTAAAACTCTTGAGATTCTTATGCACATGTAGCAGCAGTGCAGAAAAAATTAGGGGAATTGACAGAACGTTAAGTCTTGATGCATGACCAAGAATACAACTCCACAAAAACTCACCAGAAGCTTTCCAATAAAATCAACATATTTTCCTCCTATTCATTTTTTAATTCATTACTGCTGACTATTAGGAAAGAAACTTCTTTTTTAGCTTTGCAACTGGTCTTTGGGTACTCGAGGGTTGCATCTGATCAATCATAAAAACTGTAAAAACAAACCCTGCAACTATTACTTTATTGGTTTATAAAAATGACTGGTGTATTTATTGTTGGAACCCTGGTTACTGAGAATTTCAGACTTTCTGTGCTGAAAGGACAGATCCTCAAGAGAACACTGCATTTGACCTGAGGCTGTGGAGAAGGCTTCCAAAATGGAATGACAGAACTGGGATTGTGGGTGTGGAGTTTGAATAGATGTATGTAATATCACAGGGTGGAAAATGTTGAGTTTAAGGTTTCAGAATATAGCAATATACATATAAAGCAAGATGGAGGTTTTAGGGTGGAGGCTGGTCCTTCTTCTTCCCCTTCTTCTCCATAGGTTTGGGTGGGTTTGTGTAATTGGATAAAAATGTCCACGTTGCATGGCTGGTTACTGGGTTAAAAGTAAAAATAATTTAGGTGTCATTTCTTAACTGGACAGTTTATCCTTAAAAGGCCTTGTAGAGAGAGAGATGGGGCTCCATTTTCAGTTTGTTAGAGAGAAGAGCTGCAGAACTCACAGTTTGTGAGACTGCAGAATAAGAACCCATAAACATCTGAGTGCAAACACGAAATACCTTCTCACACATTTAATCCTTGGCACAAAAGAAGCAAAGAATCCATCAGTGTATCCTAAAGATTAAATCCAGCCTTACCAACAAAGCAAGTTTTTGGTATTTCCGTTTCAGTTCTGCTGGGCTGTCCGAAGGTTTGGCCCCCAGGACCTTGTACCAGTCCTTCTGCTTCATCCTTTCCAGGGCCATGGCCTGATGGGTTTGCAGTCAGCACTGTGTTAGGAAACCCAATCCATGAGATCACAACCTGGAAGAGAAACAGAAAAAGCAAAAACAAGGATATGGCAAACTGCAGGATCACAGTATTGACTGTTCCCCTCCAGCTCCTCTACACCATTATATGAGAACTACTGTGCAAAAAAAGTTAAATTCACGTGGCCATTCCATCCCACAGCCTGTCAAATGTGAAATCTTGTGTTTCTATCCAAGTGCCTCAGCACATCCTGTTCAGAAGCCATCCATACTTCAAAAATAATTTTGTATGTAAAAGGAACTGCTTAGAAACACCCCAGGTTGCAGACACACCTTTTATACAGGCACTTTTTAAAGCAAACTTTTGACTTTGAAGCAATACCATACTTAACTCATAAAAACATGAAGCACATAAAAGTGTGACATTTTTCAAAATGGGAATAAGATCCATGCAAGAAGACACAAGAAAAGGTGTGTGTTTGTTTCTACAAAAGACTTTTTCAGAGCACAGGAACTCCTTCATCCTGCTGAGTAAGAGATCGACTTTCCTAGAGCAGGAGAGCATGTAAAAACACATAAACACACATGAACCAAAACATACCAGGTCAGCACAGGTCACTAAGCAAAACCTAACTAGTAGCGTGGGTTTCAATTCTGGCCATCTTTCATCAAGGTAACGACCCGGAAAGGAAAAAAAATAAACAGGAGAACGAAGTGCCAGTACTGGAATGGCAGTGCTTGAGCTGCACGCAGCTTCTTAGGTGCGCTGGAATCCCAACAACACTGCCAGCAGGCAAGAGCTTTGTAAATACACAATCTCTATAACTATAAATTAATTCTGAAACAAACTAAAAGAACAAAACAAAAAAAAAGGTTTGGGTTGGTTTTTTTTTTCCACTTCAGCACTAAAACCGCTTCCTGGTGACTGCGGTCGTATTTCAGAGCTAACCTTCCTCTCACGGGGAAAGGAAAGTACGTGTTTCAAACGCGGCAGAGCTGCCAGCGGACCGCGGCACGCACGGCACGGCACCACACCACGGCACGGCACCACGGCACGGCACGGCACGGCGCTCCCGTCCTGCCCGGCCCCGGGCCGCGCTCTCCGGCACCGTTCCCCGCACAAGCGCGGCGGGCGGCACCGGGGAGGCCGCCGCAGCCCGGCCCAGGCCGCGGCCTCGCGCAGCGCTGCCGGAGCCCTCCCGCCGCCCTTCCCCGCAGCTCCACAGTCCAGTCCAGTCCAGTCCGCTCCGCTCCGGTCCGGTCGAGACCCCCCGGCCCCCGCGGCCGCCCCGCGCTCCCACCTGCCCCGCACCATCCACGGCAGCGCACGCCTAACTCGTCCGGCGGGAAACACCCTCCTCTCCCCCGCGGGGCTTTAGGCCCTGCAGCTCGGCCGGCGCCGCCTCGGCTGTTTCCAGCCGGGCAGCAGTGGCGCCGCACCGGCAGGAAGCGCGGCCCCACGCGTCTCCATGGCGACCGCGGCTCCCCCGGCCCGGCCCGGCCCGGCCCGGCCCGGCGCGGCGCTGCCCCGGCTGCCGGGCCTCGGGCGGAACGGCAGCACCGCCCCGCTCCCCTGCGCCCGCTGCGCTGGGACAGCCCCACAGCGCTCTGCCCGCAGGGACTCCGCCTCCCGCCCGGCCCCGCAGGCGGAGCTGGGCAGCCCGGGCTGCCGGCCGTGGGTCCGGAGTGGGGCGGTGGGTTGTTTCTGGGGAATGTTTGCGCTGAAGGAGAAGGAAGAGCCTGCTCTTGGTGAAACAAATTAAGCTCTGGAAGCAGGTTTTTAATGATGTGAAGACGTTTCCTCGTTAGAAAGAAACAAGAAACCGCAAAACGCCTTACACCCCCACCCCGCCCCTAAAAATACGAAATCAGCCCAAACAAAACCTCATGGCCACCGCAGAAAACAAAACACCCAAACAGCAAAAAGCCAACCCCTAAAACAAACAAAACCCCCAAGAAAAAACAAACAAAACCCCAAAGAAAACAAAAAAAAATCACCCAAGCCCCCCCCCCCCCCCCCCCAACTCAATAAAATCCCCCCAAAAACTTAGGTGGATGCTGTAGAATTTAGCAAAACTAGCCAGCAAAAATCCCTAAACGTTTCTCCAGGCAAACTCAGTTCACACGGCACTTTTAGATGTATGGCATGCATCCTGTGACAGTATTTTTACACGATAGGTTAGAATGAAAGCCGCTCTCTGTCCCTTTTGTTACGCTTTGAATTATATAGCCTTTATTAAATAAATCTGAAGTGTTTGGGCCGGGCTGGACAGGCGCTGTCAGGACGAGCCGGGAGCGTTCCTGGCACATCGTTCCCATCAAGCAGAGCAGAGAGGGACAGCTGGGCTTTATCGAGAAAAGTGGAGAATTTATTTAGGCTTTAAGGGTGGGAAAACATCAGATCTGCCAAACCACTCAACACCTGATTAGTCTGACTTGTGTCTGTGCTTCTTGCTTCTTTTGAAATCAGAATTTTCTTCTCGGGCAAAGGTTTCAGTGTGCTTCCCTGTGGCTCCTCCTTCGCTGCGGTTGGTGAGGTTTCTAAAAAGTTTAAAAAACATTTGAAAGTTTTTTTAAATGTGGTGTTGTCCTGGAGATTGGTCGCTACACACGTGCTTTTACCAAAAATGGCTAATATCCACCCAAAGACTAGATACAATTTCCTTTATGCAAAAACTCCTGAGTGCTGCATATTGAGGTTTTTTTCAATTCTAAATTGTGATAGGATTGGTACTGGCTCACACGGTATTTGAAACACAGAGTTGTATGAGAGATTGTGAGCAACTGTGTATCTGTAATGAGAAAATAGAAAGAAATAGAAAAATCGAAATAGAAATTTTATCTATATAAAATATATATTTTTCTATATCAAATTATTAATAATTATTAATAATAAAATATAATAAACATGTATAAATTTATTATATAAATAGAAAATTATCTGGACATGTTAAGGAATCTGAAGTCAGTGGAACAATTTTGGAAGTGAAACACTTGTTCTTTTCTGTGCATGTTCAGCATGCCAAAATAAAAGAAAATAGGCTATTTAATAGAACAGTTTGGTGTTCATGCACCACTGGCCTTGTCTGGTGTCACAGTTTTTGTGTCTCAGTTTCTCTTTTAATCTCCCCCGTTTCAGAAGCCATAATATCTAATCTGAACTTCTTTCAGCATCATAAACGGGCACTGAATATTGATTGGGTTTTGATAAATTTAAGAGCTTGAGCATGCTTAAATCATGCGAAGAGGAATATTTTGTATTAAATTTGGGTTGGGTCAGCCATGGCTAACCATGCCCTGACTGGCTGTGAGGACTTGTGAAGCTGTTGGTCAGTCTCAAGGCAATTTGATAATCTTTCACCTCTAGAGATAGAAAAATTAACTTGCAGCTAAGATGCGTTAAATGGGAATGGGCATTTAGGGGAGAGGGAAAACCAGACTGAGAACACCACTGCTGCGGTGGCTGGTGAGTCACAGCAGAGTCTGGCACACAGCTCAGTGCAGCCAGAGCTGTGCTGCTTTTGTCTCCTTCTGAGAAAAAAAAAATAAATTAAAAAAATGTGGGTAAGTGCCAGGAGAGTGCAGGAGGAGTGGAGACAGAGCAGGAACTCTGGGACTGTTATCCCAGGATGGAGATATGAGACGTGTCTGTTAGAAACCAGGCTTGCTTAATTATCTCTAATGATGTGAGCATGCAGAGGTGCTGTGCATTTCACTGGACCTGGACACCTGGATATGGTGAAAAGTTTCTTGTTCGAGAGACTTTAGATGTAAGTTGGTGGTTTCAGACATTTTTGTGAGAATATTTAATTTTTTAGTAGATGCTTTTCTTGAGAATGTCATAAAATATTGGGCTGTGGTGTCACAGAATTATAGGAGAATTATTTAGAGATTTAACTGGAGAGTCCCAGAGTGGTTATAGGAGAATTATTTAGAGATTTAACTGGAGAGTCCCAGAATGGTTATAGGAGAATTATTTAGAGATTTAACTGGATACTGTGTGTGCTTCTAGTACTGCATGAAGAGATGAGTACCAATGATGGACCAGCTGAAACATCCAGACAGTCTCACTGTTGACTACATTTTTTACTTCTGGATGGCATTTTGCAAAGTCTTGGTAAGTACAGCTTTTTTGCTTTATTTTTTTGGTTATGTTGGTTTTATACTGCTATGTGGAGAGTCCTAGAATGGTTATAGGAGAATTATTTAGAGATTTAACTGGAGAGTGCTAGAATGATTGTAGGAGAATTATTTAGAGATTTAACTGGAGAGTTCTAGAATGATTGTAGGAGAATTATTTAGAGACTTAACTGGAGAGTTCTAGAATGATTGTAGGAGATTTAGAGACTTAACTGGAGAGTGCTAGAATGGTTATAGGAGAAATATTTAGACTTAACTGGATACTGTGTACTGCATGAAAAGATGAGTACAAATTATGGACCAGCTGAAACATCCAGACTTTGTCATTATTAACTACATTTTTTTATTTCTAGATGGTATTTTGCAAAGACTTTTGTAAGACTAGTAAGGCTTTTTTGCCTTTTTTTTTTTTTTTTTTTTTTCTCATGTTGGTTTTATACTGCTACACAGAGAGTTCTAGAACGGTTTGGGGTGGAAAGGACTTCAAAGATCATCCAGTTCCAACCCCCTGCAGTGAGCAGGGAACCTTCCACTATCCCAGGCTGCTCATCCAGCCTGGCCTGGGACTCTTCACGGATCCAGGGGCAGCCACAGCTTCTCCGGGCACCCTGTGCCAGGGCCTGCCCACCCTCCCAGGGAACAATTCCTTCCTAACATCTAATCTGAGCCTCTTTCAGCATCGTAAATAAGCACTGAATATTGATTGGGTTTTGATAAATTTAAGAGCTTGAGCATGTTTGAGTCATGCAAAGGTGACTATTTTGTGTCAAATAACGTTTTGCAGTTGTTGTCTTCATCTTTTCAACGCTTTAATGTGACAGTTAATATCAGCAATTAATTAATGTGGCAAATAATAGTACAAGATTTCATTATGGGGTCTCACTGATACTTCTGATGTGCTGTTTTCATCCTGGCTCTTCTGTCAGTACAGGGGGAAGAATTTTTTTCAAGTGATTTTTTCTGTCAGAGCTGTAGAAGACAGCTGACTCAAAAGAGTGGTAAAAGTGACCATTCTGAGTTTTGTCTCTTGGAAACAATTGCGATGAAATAATTGGTTCAACGTTGAACAATGTTGGACTTCTTTTTTAATCTAGATATTAAAAATCCTTGGAGGAGATAGGATTGTTTTAAAATTATTAATGGATTTTTTTCTTTTTTTTTTAAGAGAAAGGGGTCAGAGATCTGAATGTTGAGTTCTTCCAGAATGTTTAAATTGGATCGGATTTGTCAACAGTAATAAGAAAAAGTTTTATCTCCCAGGAGATGTGCATATGATAGACTAAATGTCATAATGATGTGAACAAATGAGATGTAACGTGCACGGAAAATATATGTTTTCCATTAAATTTCCACAGAAATGATTGAAAACGTCTTGGGAATTATTTAAGCAATTTACAATATTGTTTAAAAAGGTACATCTGGGCACACTGAGTACAGTCTTTTGTCGTTCATTAGCAATGTATTTAATGAGGGCTTTTTTAAGTGATAGATAGTTAAGGTAACAGACAAGTGACAGATTGTTTGTCTTTAACGATTTCCCTATTTCAGGCCCATTACAAAGCAATTAGAAATCTGACAGCATTTTTACTCTGCATTACTGATCATCTAAAGTGATGAGAAATGAGAGGTGATGAATATTAATTGTATATTTTCATATAATTATCATAAATTATTACCTTGTCTAGTGCGCTGCAGGTGGAGTAAAATCAATGGATGAAAATTCAGTCAAATATGATAATTTGAAAGATTTCATGACTTAGTTTTTGTCTTTAAAGTGCAGTGTCAATCAGTCTAAACCAGGCATGCATTAACTGAGGGAAATACAAAGATACTCTTAGTTTTCCTTGCTTTGCCAGCACTGAGCAGAGTGGCTTTTACTCTTGTGCCCTGTGACAAATTATTTACCTCTCTTTTTTAGCCTGCCAAATTTACCCTAGACTGTGGGAGTCGGAAAGATAGAGATCTTCACAGACTCAAGAGGGTTTGATTTACAGCCTTAGAAGAAGCCTAAGATGTGAAAGCAAGATACACAGACATTGAATGGAAAAATCATAAACTTATGTTTCTATAGTTATGAGTAAGAATGTGCCTTAAGTGAGAAACTGTATGAGATAAGATGGTGAAGGGTTTTATAGTGTAGTAATGTGATTGTATAGAATAAGAGTTTAGATGTTATAATAGAGGTGTATGTGTGTCTGTCAGAAAGTTCTGTATTGCCTTGTAAGAAAGAACCTGTGACTATCTTGAGCTATGGCAGACTGCTTGCTGTCTCAAAATCTCACAGCCTCTGAGACTGATGTTTATTTAAACAATAAATCATCTTTAGCCCAATTTTAGTCCTGTCCCTTTAATTAATGCAACGACAGTGACCCTGGATTTTACCTATTCCTCTGCAGCTTTTTGCCAGAAGTATTTACAGGTTGTTTGAGCTTTGCAATATGCAACTTCTGTAATTGACATAACTTATTTTTATAATGCATCTCCTTAATTTACAGTTAGTGGAAAAACCATAGAAACGGATCACAGATTCTCCAAATCAGGTGTCTAGGAAGTGTGGCCAGTGTTTGTGTTTTTCCTGAGAAAATTTGGTTGAGATGAGTTAGTCAATATCTCTTTAGCCTTCTAAGACAGAGACAAGAATGATCTACACTTTATCTGGGATGGCAGACCTTACCCATGAGACATTTTTTTTTCCCCCTAATTTCCCTTCACACTCTGGCTCGGAGAAGTGAGCAAATTGGATGAACCATAAAAACAAATTATTATGTTGCTAAGTCTGTCAGAGTTCTATGTATTTGAAGTCAAATAAAACCTGCAAGTGCAAGACTGTATTTTTATCTTGATTTTCAATGCTTGACTTTGCAAACTGTATCGTTTTAACAAATTGCATTCAAAACTCACTTTATTATCATATTTTATCTTCCAGCGTTAGTAAGAAACAATAGGGTTGGAGTGTTTTCTCCTGATGGAAAACTTCACAACCACCTTCTCTATTAATGTGGTTTCTTCTATGAGCACAAAGCCAGGGTTAAACATGCACTTAGCTTTCTGTCTCTGGTAGTGACCAGTGGTAGAATGAAAGGGTGACAACAGCACTAGTGTAGAGAAAACCTCCAGGTGTTAAATCTTCCAGGATGTGTATTTTTCATATCTGGAATAATTTCTGTCCTGGCCTAACAATGTGGAGTTAGCAGCACACTATTGTTTGAGAGTCTCATTCATCAGTGAGCTACCATTACTTGGCCACACTTTGTCAGAATGGTATATTCTGATCCCCATCTTCATCATAATGAGATTTCCTTTGGGAAATCCTCATGCCTCATTCACATCCTGAGGGCTTGTTGATGGGAAAGGTAGCACATTTAGGCTGGTACCACCCTGCCCTTCCTGCTGAGGCCTCATGATCACCGTTAGGAATCTCATTTTTTCTGTCTGAAGTCAAGGTCCAACTCTTCAAGTTTAGATTTTACATACATAAAAATCAGCTTGGTTTATTTCCCAACCCTGTGCCAGTGTGCGCTGTAGTAACTGTTTTCAGGTTTTTAATTTCAGTCCTGGTTTTGTCATGTAGGCTCATAGAATTCATTAACAATGAATTCCATCATGCTCTGTGAGGCTGGAAGAAACTCTGTGGTACACCTTGTTCTCAATATCCTTCTGCACCTCTGAAAGCAAAGAGTACCATTTTCTTTCCTTTTTTCATGTCTCTCATAAAACACAGAGCAGTTTTAATATCCATCCACTCTCTCAGGATTGCATTACAGCTCTGCCTGTATTGCACATGGGCTTTTCAAACAAAAGGAACTGTTTCCTTCTTCTGCCTCTCGTGCATATGTTCACATTCTGCACAGTCACATGCTGCTGACCATGTGTATAGAGACACATGTTGTGTCATATTTCTCCTTTTTTAAAATTCCTCTGATGAATACACTGAATAAGACTCCTTTTTTGGATACAACTGGATCTTTATTCTGATGTATTTAAACCAAATATTCAGGTGTTTGAATACCCTTATCAGAAATGGGTCTGTTTAATGTCACTTTTGTTACTTGCTAATGCAAAGTGCAATATACACAAAGGCGAGGGAGCAACAACTGTGCTGTGGATAAAGCTTGCAAACATAACAGATTGACAGCACTTCACAGCTTATGTTACAGCCAGCTTCTTGAGAAAGGTAATTATAAAATGAACTACTTAATTCTGATATTTAGATTATTCATTTTATTTTTAATTGGCACTTTCCAAAATAATTGGATATGTTTCCACATGTTTGTTGAAGAAGAGTGTTGGGCTTTTTGCTTATTTTCTTCAAAGATACAGTTTATAATTCCTCATACTTTTGATTAACATATTTCTTCTATCATGTAAATTCTTTTAAAGCCTAAAGTACTTTCCAAGTGTGACAACAAGTAGTGAAGTCCTGTTAGTATTGCAGGGAAGAATATACCTGCTGTACCTCAAAACCATTTAATTAAATATTCCTATATTATATAATATATATAATTATTATTATTGTATTTTTATTAAATAATATAACATAATATATAATATTATATAGTTATTATTGTATTAAAATATTATATATTTTCCAGACTTACCTCAAGGAAAGCATTTGTTTCTTCAGTTTGAACTGAAAGTTGTAGCTTGAAGATAGACCTGTGCTGATCCAAGGGCCTCTTGCCACTGAAAGTGGCAAAATTCTTCTGCCATTCCTTCTTCACTTGCTTCATTCATGAGCTCTTGCTGCCTTTGCATCAGCACCACCTTTTATGTGACCACAAAGTCCATGGAGATAGAGAGGCAAAAATCGAATTCTGCCAAAGAAATGATAACTTTCTGGTGATTTAGATCCACTAAAGGGATTTGTCACGTGTCAGTGTCAGCACAGAGAATGTGGCTGGAGAACATGTCCAGGCCAAGGGGAAGAGGTGGTAGAGGGGAACGAGCCTGCCCATTTGGATGTCACTTAGCTCTTGAACCTCATTACTTCTTCATCAAACTAAATGCTGAGCTAGGCTGTGTGAAGTTCATAGGGGTGGGAACAGGATGAACAAAGCTGGTTTGAGCTACTGAGTATCACCAATGGATGTTTAAAGGATTAGATATATAAAGGGAATAGTCAGCCATATCAAAGATATCAAGCCAGTCAAATGAAAATCAATGTTACTAGATAAAATTTGCATTTCTTTCTGATTTTTGCACCTGATACCGATATTATCTAATCAAATTATATTTCAGCAGTACAGTTGGTTTTTCTTTTGGCTCACAGAATGATTCTGTTCTGCTTTATTACCTTATTGTTGCCTTAATGTTGATGTTTTCCATAGATATTTCAGACAAGTTCGGGGCCAATTGTGTTAGACACTGCACAGAAATATCATTAACAAAATCCTGCCAGCAAAAAACCCAAGTCAATTAAGTGACCAGTCTGTATCAATCAATTATAGGTAAAATATTAGGCTCTGTGAATGTCCAAAAGCCAGTCTCATAGGTTTATGTAAATTCTGACCCGTACTGAGGAAATTTATCTGAAGGTCTATTGCAAACTTGTTTTCTCCTTAAAAAACAACAAACAAACAAAAAATACCAACAAAAAAAGAACCCTTCCCATTGAAAGAAATAAAATACTTCCAGAGCTCCTGATTTCTTGCTGGTGTCTTGGTAAAAACAACTTGAAATATAGCAGCTGTGTTTCAATTTCAGTATGGGTAGAGGAGATGGGGGGCAGCAGGGAGAACATGAGAAGAGACGGATTTATTGAAAATTGGTATGACTTGATTTCAGGTGTTTCTGATGTGGTTGTATAGATAATTGTACATGTAATCATTAATTTCAATCCACAAACAGGGTAATTTCTCTACTTACAGCTTCCAGATTTCCTGTTCAGTTTCTAATTTTGCTACTTCAGAAAAGAGAAATATGCAAAGTATAGAGAGATTCCAAACAAAACTGTCTGAATCCCACCATGTTCTCAAAAGCTGTAGAGAAAACAATGATACAAAATTAGTTCATTTTTTAAATCAATATTTGATCATCAATCTTAACAATTAACAAAAAGCTTGTGCTTTCATTTTACGCTAAACAACAGAAGTCTAATAAGTGCTCAGGAAAAATGCCATATGGCATGTGCATCATGACAAAAAAGAGATGAGCTCTAAACTTTGCAAATGTCTTGGTGCCACATGGATGCACAGCCTACATGAGCAAAAACAGTATGAGTAAAGTCATGGGAACTTTTCACTCATGTCATTTGTCAAAGATCACACAGTTTGCTGCTGTGTGATAAACTGTAAAAACATAATTGAGTAAATATTTTGTAAGCATCAGTCCCAGAATAGTATGAAGAAAACTATACCATTTAATATTTTATACTTAGTTTTATAATATATAAAATTTGATTATAATTTATTATATCTTATAATTGTATATTTTTCAGATTTATTTATAATTTTATTTTGTTGTACCTTCAGTTTCATTCGAGTAAAAGGAAAAATAACTCAAAACCCTGCAGATACGCTGATTTTCAACTTTATTTAAAATTTTAGGTCTGCAAATCCTTCATTCCCAATCCATCTGCAGCTGCCTTAGTCCTGGAATCTAAACCAATTATTTCATCTGAAATATTCCTTCATCTCTTGGTACCAGTTCTTCCTTTTTGGTCAATCAGCAAACTGGGTAAAAAGCAGGGATGGGGCTGTGCCAGGGCAGATCCCGGGATGCAGGAGCAGGGACGGTGCTGTGCCAGGGCAGATCCCGGATAGAGGAGCAGGGATGGGGCTGTGCCAGGGCAGATCCCGGGATGCAGGAGCAGGGATGGGGCTGTGCCAGGGCAGATCCCGGGTAGAGGAGCAGGGATGGGGCTGTGCCAGGGCAGATCCTGGGATGCAGGAGCAGGGACGGGGCTGTGCCAGGGCAGATCCTGGGATGCAGGAGCAGGGATGGGGCTGTGCCAGGGCAGATCCTGGATACAGGAGCAGGGATGGGGCTGTGCCAGGGCAGATCCCGGGTGCAGGAGCAGGTGTGGGGCTGTGCCAGGGCAGATCCCGGGATGCAGGAGCAGGGATGGGGCTGTGCCAGGGCAGATCCCGGGATGCAGGAGCAGGGATGGGGCTGTGCCAGGGCAGATCCCGGGTAGAGGAGCAGGGATGGGGCTGTGCCAGGGCAGATCCCGGATACAGGAGCAGGGATGGGGCTGTGCCAGGGCAGATCCCGGATACAGGAGCAGGGATGGTGCTGTGCCAGGGCAGATCCCGGGATGCAGGAGCAGGGATGGGGCTGTGCCAGGGCAGATCCCGGATACAGGAGCAGGGATGGGGCTGTGCCAGGGCAGATCCCGGATACAGGAGCAGGGATGGGGCTGTGCCAGGGCAGATCCCGGGTGCAGGAGCAGGGATGGGGCTGTGCCAGGGCAGATCCCGGGTGCAGGAGCAGGGATGGGGCTGTGCCAGGGCAGATCCCGGGTAGAGGAGCAGGGATGGGGCTGTGCCAGGGCAGATCCCGGGATGCAGGAGCAGGGATGGGGCTGTGCCAGGGCAGATCCCGGGATGCAGGAGCAGGGATGGGGCTGTGCCAGGGCAGATCCCGGATACAGGAGCAGGGATGGGGCTGTGCCAGGGCAGATCCCGGGATGCAGGAGCAGGGACGGGGCTGTGCCAGGGCAGATCCCGGGATGCAGGAGCAGGGATGGGGCTGTGCCAGGGCAGATCCCGGGATGCAGGAGCAGGGATGGGGCTGTGCCAGGGCAGATCCCGGGTGCAGGAGCAGGGATGGGGCTGTGCCAGGGCAGATCCCGGATAGAGGAGCAGGGATGGGGCTGTGCCAGGGCAGATCCTGGGATGCAGGAGCAGGGACGGGGCTGTGCCAGGGCAGATCCTGGGATGCAGGAGCAGGGATGGGGCTGTGCCAGGGCAGATCCTGGATACAGGAGCAGGGATGGGGCTGTGCCAGGGCAGATCCCGGGATGCAGGAGCAGGGATGGGGCTGTGCCAGGGCAGATCCCGGGATGCAGGAGCAGGGATGGGGCTGTGCCAGGGCAGATCCCGGGTGCAGGAGCAGGGATGGGGCTGTGCCAGGGCAGATCCTGGGGTGCAGGAGCAGGGATGGGGCTATGCCAGGGCAGATCCCGGGGTGCAGGAGCAGGGATGGGGCTGTGCCAGGACAGATCCTGCAGGAGCAGGGATGGGGCTGTGCCAGGGCAGATCCCGGGTGCAGGAGCAGGGATGGTGCTGTGCCAGGGCAGATCCCGGGATGCAGGAGCAGGGATGGGGCTGTGCCAGGGCAGATCCCGGATACAGGAGCAGGGATGGGGCTGTGCCAGGGCAGATCCCGGGATGCAGGAGCAGGGATGGGGCTGTGCCAGGGCAGATCCCGGGTAGAGGAGCAGGGATGGGGCTGTGCCAGGGCAGATCCCGGATACAGGAGCAGGGATGGGGCTGTGCCAGGGCAGATC
The DNA here is from genome assembly GCF_015832195.1 of Motacilla alba alba. Classification (NCBI taxonomy): domain Eukaryota; kingdom Metazoa; phylum Chordata; class Aves; order Passeriformes; family Motacillidae; genus Motacilla; species Motacilla alba. Next base: position 4,643,302 of record NC_052020.1, on the reverse strand, counting down.
CTGGGATGCAGGAGCAGGGATGGGGCTGTGCCAGGGCAGATCCTGGATACAGGAGCAGGGATGGGGCTGTGCCAGGGCAGAACCCGGGTGCAGGAGCAGGTGTGGGGCTGTGCCAGGGCAGATCCCGGGATGCAGGAGCAGGGATGGGGCTGTGCCAGGGCAGATCCCGGGATGCAGGAGCAGGGATGGGGCTGTGCCAGGGCAGATCCCGGGTAGAGGAGCAGGGATGGGGCTGTGCCAGGGCAGATCCCGGATACAGGAGCAGGGATGGGGCTGTGCCAGGGCAGATCCCGGATACAGGAGCAGGGATGGGGCTGTGCCAGGGCAGATCCCGGGTGCAGGAGCAGGGATGGGGCTGTGCCAGGGCAGATCCCGGGTAGAGGAGCAGGGATGGGGCTGTGCCAGGGCAGATCCCGGGATGCAGGAGCAGGGATGGGGCTGTGCCAGGGCAGATCCCGGGATGCAGGAGCAGGGACGGTGCTGTGCCAGGGCAGATCCCGGATAGAGGAGCAGGGATGGGGCTGTGCCAGGGCAGATCCCGGGATGCAGGAGCAGGGATGGGGCTGTGCCAGGGCAGATCCCGGGTAGAGGAGCAGGGATGGGGCTGTGCCAGGGCAGATCCTGGGATGCAGGAGCAGGGACGGGGCTGTGCCAGGGCAGATCCTGGGATGCAGGAGCAGGGATGGGGCTGTGCCAGGGCAGATCCTGGATACAGGAGCAGGGATGGGGCTGTGCCAGGGCAGATCCCGGGATGCAGGAGCAGGGATGGGGCTGTGCCAGGGCAGATCCCGGGTGCAGGAGCAGGGATGGGGCTGTGCCAGGACAGATCCTGCAGGAGCAGGGATGGGGCTGTGCCAGGGCAGATCCCGGGTGCAGGAGCAGGGATGGTGCTGTGCCAGGGCAGATCCCGGGATGCAGGAGCAGGGATGGGGCTGTGCCAGGGCAGATCCCGGATACAGGAGCAGGGATGGGGCTGTGCCAGGGCAGATCCCGGATACAGGAGCAGGGATGGGGCTGTGCCAGGGCAGATCCTGGATACAGGAGCAGGGATGGGGCTGTGCCAGGGCAGATCCCGGGTGCAGGAGCAGGTGTGGGGCTGTGCCAGGGCAGATCCCGGGATGCAGGAGCAGGGATGGGGCTGTGCCAGGGCAGATCCCGGGATGCAGGAGCAGGGATGGGGCTGTGCCAGGGCAGATCCCGGGTAGAGGAGCAGGGATGGGGCTGTGCCAGGGCAGATCCCGGATACAGGAGCAGGGATGGGGCTGTGCCAGGGCAGATCCCGGATACAGGAGCAGGGATGGGGCTGTGCCAGGGCAGATCCCGGGTGCAGGAGCAGGGATGGGGCTGTGCCAGGGCAGATCCCGGGTAGAGGAGCAGGGATGGGGCTGTGCCAGGGCAGATCCCGGGATGCAGGAGCAGGGATGGGGCTGTGCCAGGGCAGATCCCGGGATGCAGGAGCAGGGATGGGGCTGTGCCAGGGCAGATCCCGGATACAGGAGCAGGGATGGGGCTGTGCCAGGGCAGATCCCGGGATGCAGGAGCAGGGACGGGGCTGTGCCAGGGCAGATCCTGGGATGCAGGAGCAGGGACGGGGCTGTGCCAGGGCAGATCCTGGGATGCAGGAGCAGGGATGGGGCTGTGCCAGGGCAGATCCTGGATACAGGAGCAGGGATGGGGCTGTGCCAGGGCAGATCCCGGGATGCAGGAGCAGGGATGGGGCTGTGCCAGGGCAGATCCCGGGATGCAGGAGCAGGGATGGGGCTGTGCCAGGGCAGATCCCGGGTGCAGGAGCAGGGATGGGGCTGTGCCAGGGCAGATCCTGGGGTGCAGGAGCAGGGATGGGGCTATGCCAGGGCAGATCCCGGGGTGCAGGAGCAGGGATGGGGCTGTGCCAGGACAGATCCTGCAGGAGCAGGGATGGGGCTGTGCCAGGGCAGATCCCGGGTGCAGGAGCAGGGATGGTGCTGTGCCAGGGCAGATCCCGGGATGCAGGAGCAGGGATGGGGCTGTGCCAGGGCAGATCCCGGATACAGGAGCAGGGATGGGGCTGTGCCAGGGCAGATCCCGGGATGCAGGAGCAGGGATGGGGCTGTGCCAGGGCAGATCCCGGGTAGAGGAGCAGGGATGGGGCTGTGCCAGGGCAGATCCCGGATACAGGAGCAGGGATGGGGCTGTGCCAGGGCAGATCCTGGGATGCAGGAGCAGGGATGGGGCTGTGCCAGGGCAGATCCTGGATACAGGAGCAGGGATGGGGCTGTGCCAGGGCAGATCCCGGGTGCAGGAGCAGGTGTGGGGCTGTGCCAGGGCAGATCCCGGGATGCAGGAGCAGGGATGGGGCTGTGCCAGGGCAGATCCCGGGATGCAGGAGCAGGGATGGGGCTGTGCCAGTGCAGATCCCGGGTAGAGGAGCAGGGATGGGGCTGTGCCAGGGCAGATCCCGGATACAGGAGCAGGGATGGGGCTGTGCCAGGGCAGATCCCGGATACAGGAGCAGGGATGGGGCTGTGCCAGGGCAGATCCCGGGTGCAGGAGCAGGGATGGGGCTGTGCCAGGGCAGATCCCGGGTAGAGGAGCAGGGATGGGGCTGTGCCAGGGCAGATCCCGGGATGCAGGAGCAGGGATGGGGCTGTGCCAGGGCAGATCCCGGGATGCAGGAGCAGGGATGGGGCTGTGCCAGGGCAGATCCCGGGTAGAGGAGCAGGGATGGTGCTGTGCCAGGGCAGATCCCGGATACAGGAGCAGGGATGGGGCTGTGCTAGGGCAGATCCCGGGTAGAGGAGCCGGGATGGGGCTGTGCCAGGGCAGATCCCGGATACAGGAGCAGGGATGGGGCTGTGCCAGGACAGATCCCGGGATGCAGGAGCAGGGACGGGGCTGTGCCAGGGCAGATCCTGGGATGCAGGAGCAGGGACGGGGCTGTGCCAGGGCAGATCCTGAAGGCGCAGGAGCAGGGATGGGGCTGTGCCAGGGCAGACGCAGGGAAGCAGAGCAGGGATGCGGCAGATCCCGGGATGCAGGAGCAGGGATCAGTCATCTCCATTCAGAGCAGTGTTGGCCCCGATCCCAGCAGCCGATTCCCGGAGCGGGATGATCCAGGTTCCTTCCTGCCCTTCCATCCCACATCCCTGGGGTTATCCCGTGTTTCCTTGCCTCACCGAGCAGCCTGGGAGCGGATGGCTGCCTTGTCCCTTTTACTCTGCAAGTGTTAGTGACAAACTTTTACAGCTTGTGTTTGGCTTTGTTACCTGCCAAGCCAGTGAAACTGTGCTGTGATACCTCAATTGTTGGTTGGTTTCTTCAGGAGAATTATTCTGGTCTTTTGCGGGTATGTTTTCTCTCTATTTTTTTTTCCCCTAATGGTGTGGCAGAGCTTTGTTCCACATTCATCTGGAGCTTGGGGGGACACAGAAGAGAATCATTGGGTGCTGTGTAGTTTCTTGGTTAATTAAGAAGAGACAGCAAATGATCTCAGATTATTTAGATAACCGAGATGTGTCCAAACATTTTTCTTCTGCACTAAGCACCACTCACCTCCCTGAGCAGTCTGGTTTCCTCGCCCTCTCCCTCTCCTCTTTTATTTTCTTTTCCATGCTGGAGAGAAACTTTCATAGCTAGAGATCTGTGGGATGCCAGGGCTTCAGTGGGGAAGTGACAGAGAAAAGAGGAACAGTTTCTTTCTATTCATCAGCTCAGAGATGCAGGAGAAAATTTTCATTCAAGCCTTTTGGCAAAATTCCCAAGAAATGTAGTGGGACATGAGTTTCACAGACAGCCTGTACTTATTAGGTTATTACTCAGCATGCACTCATTTAGGATGGATTGGAGTTTCATGATAGCCTGTAATTGGAAGAGTATTAGGGGGAAAGTGGAAGATCTGGTGATTTTTTAAAAAGAAAATTTAAAAAATCTCCTATTTCCTGCTGCTCTATGAGTGGAGGTCAGTTTAGTTTGTGGAAGAAGGTCCTTCTCAAAATGATGCAGATTATGTGTGTAAAGCTGTTCTTTGTTGGGTGAGTTATTATGAGGGCAGTTTGCCAAACATTAAATTTGATAAACTATTAGCTTTTGGGTTTTAATCATGTCAATAGTGTATTTTCTAAGTTTTTTGTATAATAAAATGAAATTTAGAATTTTCACAAGTCTTATGATGATGTTAATGCAGGCCTGTAGCAGAAAATGTTTCAGGATCATAATATATGAAATATCCTGTGCTCATCTATCTATATGAAGATATTATAACCATTATTATTAATAATTATAACGATTAATATGGTTATCTGGAACACACATGCATGTAGTGCAACAATATTGTAAATGCTGGAGAAAAATAAAAAGGTAAACAAATTATGGATAAATATAAGATTTGCCTAATCCCTCCATCATAGTTAAGATCTGATATTTCCATTATTTTAATTTTTAATGCCTTTGATAGATAAACAAAATGCCTTTGCTGTTCAGATAGTGCTAGCAAGAATAATAAAAAAAAGTAGATTGAAATAGGAGAACATTGAAATAAATCCCTGTATCTTTTGAACAAGTACTGAAATAAAATAAAGCAAAGAATACATACTTGTCAAATATGCAGTATAAATAAATAATTTAGTGAAAATGGATGACGAGAAATAACAAAGAGATGCCCAAATAATGAAGGGATAAAGGGTGGTTTTTACATCTGATATAACTTCATTGTATATAGTAAGTAGTTGCGATATAAAAATATAATTTATATAATATTTCAATTATATTAAATTTATTATATCAATATCTAATAATTAAAACATTATCATAAATAATACTTGGTAATATCATTACCTATAAATATTATGTAGTTAATATCTTAATATGATTTTAAAATAAAATGTATGTAATAAAAAAAATCCCTGGCTTCTGTATGAGAAAAAGAGACAATTTGACAGGCAACAGTGGTAGTAAGTGACAGCAAGCACAAATCCTTGGCAACTGTCATTACCCTGCTGTTGGATTCACATCCCAAACTGTGGGATAACTTTGACCTCTCTCGCTGTTACTGAGCCACCGTCTGTTAAAGTAACTCTATTTCTAACTTAGCAAAGAACAGTATAAGTCAGGTGCAGATTTATGCCTTAGAAAATTGTGTGGATTATTTATTTTTTGTGTCCTGTTGCTCTCTATTTAAAAAGAAAGATGGAGACCTGCTTTAGTTAGACAAGGATGACTAATGAGAAAATTGCCCAGGAGGAGTGGGATAGAAATTTTGAATTTCAGAATGTAGAACTAACTGGAAGTAGAGGTTCCTTCCGTAATAATTATAAGAATACCTCAGTGTTTTGGCCATGAATAAACCAAAGTTTAATTGCTTTTACTATTCTGATACTTAGGAGTTACTTGAATATGAAAAGACAGTGAGGGCTTGATCTCATCCAATTTCTTTCTTGCTTCATCCTGATATTTAATGCTGCTCTTGGCACAGTTACACTTGTGTTGATTTGGATCTTCCAAAGACTGGCTAAAATTGGATTGCTTGATCTTCATATGGGTGAATATTACATCTAGACTTTTGGCCTATGGTATAAAGTAATTTTGTGTCATTAATAGTAGCCCCAAATTCAAAGTTTGGAGGCTTTTGTTCTCATTATTTTTAATGTTTTTATGCAAATAAAGCCTTTATTTTGAGCTTATCAGATAATTCAACGTTGATTTTGTGTGAGGAAGGCATAGTGCAGCATAGCTGAAATACCTGCTGTACTTTACCATAATCCTGTCCTACAGCACTTTGTGCATTGCCCTTCTGATCCCAGCTTGTGCAAAGATTAATTGAGCTGAAATCTGAAATAATGTTTGCAGAAATAAGAATCAGGATTGCCACAGTTCATACAGCATTTTGCAGCTTTAATTAAGATGTTGTAGGCTTTTCTGAACTCTGTACAGTCAATTAATACTAATTTACAGTAGTTGAAAGACCAGAGCAAAAAGATAAAATTTTAACTGCATTTATCGTATTTTTGCTTCGTGAAATGTTTCCCTCCCTTTGTGAAAAAACCTGTTAAAATACTGAAGGGAAACAAAGCTCTAAACAGCTTCTATTTGCCCACAACATTCGCCTGCAATCAGCAGTGGTATCAAGAAGGTCAAGATTTCAACATTGTTCTCCACATCAAACAAAATCTGTTCAGGGCTGTGATGGAGCATCAGATGTACAGACAGCTACAAATCAAGCAGTACAGACAATTTCTCTCTTATATCTCTTCTATCTGAGAGAAACAGAGCTGAAAGTGTTCCCACAGGTCAGCCAAGGTAATCAAAGCTCTCCTCTGTTGCTTTTAATCAAGGGTGCTGCAGTTCAGTCACCTTGTAATGATGATTCAGTTGATACTCTAATTTTTAGTAAGATTTCCTGACCTAGAAATTTGTCAGAGCAGCTGACAAGAAAAGAGTAGCAAATTTCTAAATTAAAATAGCTTTTAAAACCTTATTGATTCCAATCAAACATTCCTGGAAGACAAATTTATAGTGAATCAGGCATGCCAGTCCACTTTACAAATTTTTAAGACTTTAAGATGGGTAATAGCCAACAAGTTGACCCCTCTGCAAAGAAGAATGTGATTCTTCATAATTAATCCAAAAGGAATTGATTCTGTCTGTGGGGGAAATCCAAGAGAGCAATTGGATTTTGCAATGTACCATAAAGGTGATGAAAGAAAAGACAAAAGTGTGCTATAATGTGCTTAACTTAGATGTCCTCATCAAAAGCTTTTTGTTGGTGGTGTCTTCTGTTTTGAGGGAGTGAATTGTTGTAAACTGAGACAAAGCTAGATGATAAGAGTCATCATGGAATCCCTTGATTTGTGACCTCAAATAGAATTCAAAGAGGCTCTCATTTTTTATTTGGTAGCTATTTTCTGAAAGGACTTTTTCCAAAACCCTAAAGTCTTTGTAATTGCTGATTTTGTTTAAAAAGACATGTATATTAATATAATGGTCCCCTGGTGTATGAAAGTAATTTATAGTTACTTTTCAAAAGGCCACATTCTGGCTTTCTTATTATATGATGTAGTACTCAGCACCAAAGTAGCTACACTGATTTAATAGCATGACTTACTTTGGGAATTCTAAAAAGAAGGAAAAAAATATCTGGGATTCCTATGTGGTCATTTTGCCATTCAAGAAATGTGGAAACTTGATTATGTGTGGGTTTTTATGGTTTAAGTGAAGTGTCAGTTCAGTGCTGATTTAAATGTATGGGAAATTTTCCAAAATGTTTTAAGGGAGAGGAATTCACATCTTAGGCCTCAAACAAGTTTTGAGCAGTGCATGGAAACCTCTTGTTGAAGACCAGGAGAGAGAGACCATGTGTCACAAATGTTCTTGCTGAAGTATCACATTTTGTTATAAATCTGCTTTCCTCTCCTTCTTTTTTTTTTTTTTTTAGTTTTTAAATATAGTCATACTATTTCTATGTTCACTGTACATGAATATATGTGTATATTAAATAAAATATTAAGTATTTAATTGTATTATTATTATTCAGAAGACGTGGTGATATAAGCATTTTAAAGTAGTATTGTGATGTTTTTAAAGTGATTATTAGTTTATTTAATTTTATCCTGGCAGCTGTATTGAATATGTTTTGCTATCTGGGAAACAGAAACAATTAACAATAAGCCCCCCTATGCAGTCACTGTACAGGCATAATTGCTGTCAATTTGATGGAAATTTTGCCTGAGAAAAGACTGTCACCAGTTCTTACTTTTTAAACTAGAAGCAATAACCTACATATTATGCACTGAAAGCTCTCTGTAATTGGGAGTTTTCTCAGAATCTAATATTTTCCTATATTTATTTGAGCTGATAAATTTTGAAAAATAATTTAGGTGATTAATTTTCTTGTGATGTTCTTAAGACATTTCATAAAAAGACTTTACAGCAACTGGTTTCCAGTATTTCGGAAGTTCTGAATAAACACAGTTTGGGACAGGTTAAGTGTATTTTGTTCAGAAGAGTTCAATTTCTCTGTATTTTCTATATTTATGATTTAAGATGCTGTGAAATACGTCTTACACTGTGAAGAATTTTAATGACCGTATGCTCAGATTTTCTTTTTACACAACTACTATAAAAGTTAAAAAAAAGTTAAGAAAATAATATTATATTGTTCCTTTCATATCATAAACTGGACTTTCTTTCTTAACAGAATTAAGTGTTTCTTAATAATTAAGAAACAGAATTAAGAATTTTAAACTGAATTAAGTGTGCTCTCTGTTTCAAAACTCATGTCATGTCCACAGGGCATTTGAAGTATCCAAAGTTATTAAACAGCAGCCAAATGTCATCAAAGTCTTAGCTTAGAAAAATGGCACAAGAAAGATTTCTTTGCTAAAGTTTCTGTGTCCTTAATTAGGCCAGTAGCCTCTAATACTAATTTTCTTGCATGCATAAAGTTTCTCTGTAGGTTTTGCTTCAAACCCTAATGTAAATCCATTTTTTTGCTTTGGATTAAGCTTACAGGAAACTTTCCATCCTTTGTACACTATTTCTAAAATGCACGACTTGTTAAAAATACTCATAAATGCTAAGTGAAATAAGTTACAGAATTAGGTTCAGTGCTATTTGACATTGAAAGGAAAGAGCATAATACTTTAAAACCAAGTTTTTAAGGTCATGTGTGTTTCTCATGCTATGATTTCTAACAATAATTAATAAAATTCTGAATTACCCCTAGCTCAGTTCATCCAATTGGCATGGTAATTATGTTTTAGTTTTTAAGAGGGGTGAAAAATATTTCTGAATTCTCTACAGTTGAGATATTAATGAAAATGTTTGCACTGTCATTTTAAGATCATGAAGTACCTCGTGAGATGGCTGCTGCAAATTCGTGGCAGTATTTTAAAATTTTATTTTAAAATTTATTTTATCAAATTATATGAGAGTGAATTTTTTTATTTCCAGTTCTGTTTGTCCTGATCCAATACTAATGACAAAAAAACTCTGTTTGCAGTCAGCATTCCTTGTCCCTTGCCTCCATTTAGCTGCTGGAGGAGTGCTCTGAGGAGCTGACTCTGAACATGGCTGCACAATGAGAGTTCTTGGCAGGCGGCACCGAGGCACCAGAACCAAGCACAGACCCCACGTTGCAACTGGAGAAACATTTCTGTGACCATGCAAAAAATCCCAGAAGGTAAAACCCCAAAACCAGAACTGAGAACCCCCAGCAAATGGCTTGAGGGGTGCAATTAAAAAATATTTTCATCCTGTCTTTTTGCATGGTTTAGCAAAACTAATGTTTACTCATTTACAGCTCAGTAAGAGGATAATGTGCTTAATGAAAGAAAAATCTACTGACAGCCACATTTATTGCCCTTCATTAGCATTGGTACTTAATTTAATATAGATCTGAATAGACATTAGGGAGCCTGCAGGAGGTTAAATGGTGAAAATGTAAAGAGATTATTGAATTTACTGTTTGGTTTCAGTGACATCAAACAGACGTAATTAATTAGGTTTATTCCACTAGCAAAAATAATCCAGAATGTAAGATTGGATTCATTAGTGTTATCATTTAACATTTTTTGTAAATTTAATACAGCAGTATGGAATATCTGCTTTCTTACTCTTTCTAAATTTTAGATTGCTTGGTGAGACCATTATTAACAATTTTTCTTTGCTCCTTCTCATTCTTTTATCAAAATGGTAATTATGTTTTCGTTTTTAGGAGGGGTGAAAAATATTTCTGAATCTTCTGCAGTTGAGACATTCTTGTGAACGTTTGCACTGTCATTTTAGGATCATGAGGTGTCTTGTGAGATTGCTGCTGCAAATTCGTGGCAGCATTTTAAAACTGTTGCTTAAGTAGGGTTTAGTATCAAACTGAAGATACCACTTGGATATTGTATCAAACTGTTAATTCAGCCAACATTTGTAGTAAAGAACTTCTAATTAATGCAACCTTAAACATTCTAAAAAGCAAAATTTTTATTAAAATGGTGTATATGTAGGTAGGAATCTACAGTTGCAGTGTACAATTCCAATGAGGAATGTAAATAAGATCAATTGTTCAACATAACATGAAGTGTTTGATTTTTTATAATCTTCTTGTAGCAAATTGTGTGGTAGGTTTTTTAAAAAGTTAGGGATTACAAAGAAAAGCAAGAGCAAATCAATCTTGTATATATATTGTATGTATTTTAAAAAAGATTTCTTTGCCTTTTGGGGCATTTTTTTTCCTTACATACATTCTTTAGAAACAAGTCTTTGGTTTTATTTTTCTACATTGCTTTTCAATAGCTTTTCTTATCTTGGGAAGAATTAGGGGACATATTCTAGTGTTAAATCACTCATTCAAAATTTCAAAATATTCAAGTGGTCTTTCACACTGACAATACTACAAATACCTTTAAAAGCAATGTCTATATCATTACTGGTTATTTCACAAAAAAATCACTATTATATAGCTCTTTCTCTAAACAGAAACATCTAATACTAATTGTGATGTGAGTCCAGTAATTAAAGGCTTGTTTACATATTCATGGAGGAATTTATGAAGGAAACTTATGTTAGTAAGCCTGTGCCCTACATAATCAATTTAATACATTATAATCTCCTTTTAATAACAAAAATTATTCTGAGTACAATTCAGGTGATGGAATCACCAGAAGGGCTGTAATTAATGGTCTGTATATTCAGAGAAAGGCACAGATCACTGTTTTTATTCTCACAGAAGTGTGGGCTAAATCTGCTATTTGTGCTGTATGAATCATTTCCACAATCCTATTACTGCAGGATTTTTGTAGGATTTTGCTGTTTGTCACAAAGTCTTCACTGGTGCATGTATTCTAGTTTCTCCATGCGTATGACTTGAGTGTTTTGATTTTCAAAGTCATTAAGTGAGTCTTTTTTTTCTTTCTCTCATTTTCCTCTTGCAAGCCAAGTTCAAAACAAAAACTTCTGTGCTTTGTCTGCATATCTTTGGCTGCGTTTCATTGTGACATGCACTGCTGTTCTTCTAGCACCAAAATGTTGGCACGCATTACTGAAAATTTCACACCATCTCTTGCTGGATCAGCAAGCTTAACCTACCAAAATCTGGTGTTGTTGAATGGTTTTTGACTGATAATCAATCTTTTTGCTGCTCGACAGTTGTTGCTGGGACACAGACTAGAGCAGGTGGCAGATGTGCCTTGTCTTTTGAGAAAAGAAAGAGTAGGTGAGCTTGGGCACAGAGTGACATATTGTGTGTCCATTAAAAGGGTAAGTACAACAGCAAAAAGTCACTGCTGTAAGTAGAAAAGCCACCAATACCAGAAAATAGGCCTTTTAACAGCCCTGTTTACAAGTTTCATAGAACTGGAAAATGACAGTTCATGGCGTAGGATTCCACGTGCTCAAAAATCAGAAGCGACGTTAAAAACATTCACAAATTCTCTCTAAAACATTCCACAGTTTCTTTTTTTTTCCTTTAAAAAAAATCCCTGTTTATATGACCCCATATAATGAATGGTAATGTGCAGATTTTTAAAAAGCTACAGTATATTGAAGATAGGTTTTAGAGTTTTAGATAGGAGCAGGCAGTACCTATTTTGTATTTCCTTTCTCTAGCCCAGGACTGGCAGAGAGCATAGAGTGGTGTGACTGATCAGTATAAATCAGTATAACACTGATTTCAGTGTCTTTATACATTTCAGCAATGTCTTTATACATTTCAACATTCCAACCTGTCCTCAACACACAGGTAACCAGGTCAAGTGTCAGCAGCAAATATTCTTTACATGGGAATGGAAGATCAGTGATGTAGTGTAAAGCCCTGCAAATATGGACAAGTGATGCCATGGAAATCAGACTGACTTTTTACAGGTGTAGTTAAACATGATATTTGCAAGGTCAACACTTTTGTAGAAATTTGTATTTCAAGCAGAAATCACAAAGTTTGTCAGAAGTGTATCATTTTGCATGTAATTTCATTGCTTCAAGTGGCATCAATATGTGGATGAAGTCTACCCCTAGTGATGATGATGTCATGGTTTATTGGGATTTATTAATCTTCTCATCTTTCTAAAATACTAAAATTTAACTTGAGGGTTTGATTAAGTGAAGAAGGATTCAAACATAAGGTGAAAAATTGCATGGTGTGGGATAAAAATTGAAAGCCATTGCTGCTTCTAATTTAATTCAGTATTTATAAAAAATACGTGTGATATATCAGTGACAGGGTGCCATTCCAACAGGAGTTTAGCAAGCAAAAAATGTGTCAAATTTCAAGCATTAAAATCCTATTTTGGGGGGGACTATTGTGGAACTAGTGTGGTACAGTACTTTGGTTCTCTGTAGTGTGTAATTCCTGCATGTCATTTGGTGATGGTCAATGGTCATATTGAATTAACTACTGGAAATTTAGTAGTAAATTTTTTATTTAACAAGTGGAAATTTATAGGAGCACACATACTTGAACGTTTGTTTGCAGACAAATATATTTAGCAGTCACTGAATTTCAAAATATGGTAGGTATTTTATTTATTCTTTTATTACCTTGTGTCTCTCCTGCCAGCTTTTATTGTACCTCCACACCTCATTACCATTGAATTTCAGGTGTTTCCAGTGTACTGCTTCATGCTTTCTTCATTATTTACCAATTTCTTCAGCTGGTACTCTCTTATTTCTATTGGATTTAATTGCAGTGACTTTAGCAAAACTTGCTGGGTAAAATAATTAATTAGCTATCACTCCTTCATAAAAAAATTGTGCACATTGGTTGTGCTATCATGGAAAAAATGGCTTCTTGAACACTTCATGTTCCATTCAGCAATTTTTCAGGTTCTGTGTTCACCATTTACCATGATCATGCTTCAGGGTGTGATTATATTTAAAATAGGACATCTTTTCTGCAAGGAGTATCAGTGAAAAGATGCATTCTAACCATCGATCAGTTTGGAAATGTTTAAATTCCAAGCAGCATTCTAAGTACTCTAGTACTCTACTTTTTCTCACCAGCACATAAAATTTAGAGTTGTATTATTTTTTTTTCAGAAACAATGAATCTTCTCTTTGAACTTGAAATTAATACATTTTATTACAAATTTTTCTGTAATAACTGTACTGTATGTTCTTATTTCATTGCATTTATACTGAGATTTTGCATGAAAAATACCCATGAAAAATGCAGTAATATGTAAATCATCATATATTATGAGCAAATCCTTGTTTTACGTTGGAGATCTCAAGACCTAAAACAGAGATCTGTTGTAAGATACAGGTACTTTCTCTTGCATCATCATATATCAAAATAGTATTAATTATTTCCACAATAACTTGATCATATCCTGAAAGATAGAATAACCCAACCCTGCTCTTTGAGAAGGACGCCAGCAACATCTAGAGTACATTTTAAGGGCTTGTCTCAGGAAACTAATTTTACTCTTTTATTGTGGAAAATTCGGATTCAAATTATTATTATGTATTTTTACAGCCTTTTTCTGTTGTGAGGACCTTTTCTGAAATCTGAAATATGCTGATTTATGAGCTATTTTGGTGTTCTTCACAATACTGAAGTCTCCCTTCTAGCTGCTCTTGGCATTGAAGTCTCTAGTCTTTTTTTAAAATTAATACAGGAATCTAGTGGTAATAGATATGCCACTCTAATATGCCTTGTCTTTTCTTCTTTAGATTTTTTCCCTTAGCAAACTCTACTGCTTTGGCACAAGAATCAAAGGCATGTGTATCAGTGGATCACAGAATTACCAAATAGCAGAATCACAGAATTACACAGAATCACAGAGTTACTAAATCACAGAATACCAAATCACAGAATTACACAGAATCACAGAATTACACAGAATCACAGAGTTACCAAATCACAGAATTACACAGAATAGCAGAATCACAGAATTACATAGAATCACAGAATTACACAGAATCACAGTTACCAAATCACAGAATACCAAATCACAGAATTACACAGAATCACAGAGTTACCAAATCACAGAATTACACAGAATAGCAGAATCACAGAATTACACAGAATCACAGAGTTACCAAATCACAGAATTACACAGAATCACAGAGTTACCAAATCACAGAATTACATGCAATCACAGAATTACCAAATCACAGAATTACTGAATCACAGGACTAGCAAATCACAGAATCACACACAATCACCAAGTCACAGAATCACACAGAACCACAGAATCACAAAATCAGAGAATTACATAGAATTACTGAATTACCAAACCAGAGAATCACAGAATTACCAAATCACAGAATCACACAATCACACAGAATCACACAGAATGCTGAATATGTGGAGTTGGAAGGGACCCCTGAGGATGGTGGAGTCCAGCTCCTGGCCCTGCACAGGACACCCCAAAAGTCACACCCTGTGCCTGGGAGCATTGTCCAAACTCTTCTTGAACTCTGGCAGGCTCAGCAGTGCCCCCTCAAGAGTTTCCACAGCAGATTTTGATAAATATTTTCTTCCAGATGGCCTTGTTGATGGCACAATGACCACAGCAAATGTGTATTTTCAGATTTTAGCTTCCCTTCCTGGTCTTTGGCTTTACTGTCCTGTCCATGAACATTTGCAGTTTGTTAATGAAATATGAGAGACCTTTGTGATGTGCTTTACCTCACTGCTGTTACTGGGGTGAGGGCATTTTCCACCACAACTGTTGATTTCTGGGAGCAAGAATTACCCTTTAAGAAGGAAACATGAAAACTTAACCAGATGTAAACTGATAATCAAAAGTGATAATGAATTTGCACACACATAAGCATATAAGGCAAGTTGGTCAGGGTAAAAAACATCACCAGATGAAATATTTTTTCAAAAATACCTTGAGAATTTTTTTTTTTGTGATTGAAAAGCCATAATTCAAAATTTACAAAAGCATAAGATTAATTATACAAATGGAATTGTTGAGATAAGCCAATGTGCTGCTAAACAGAAATGACTAAACCCTTTATATGGAGCTTCCACTTTTTCAACTGATTGTATAAAGTGAACGTAGTGTATATTATATTCCATATATAGACATCTAGAGATGAAAAAATGCCTTATTTGTTACCCTTTTACCTTCTTAAAAAGCACTGGTGTATATTGTACTTTGGTTCAGAGCAGTGAAGAGTAAGACCTATTCATTAGTTAGGTGTCAGTACTTTGTTTTGAGGGAATGCAGGCTCTGATGCCCTTCCCATAATCCACGTGAATTTAAAGGGAAAGAACTTAAATTCCTGCACAAATTTCTACACTAGGCTCAGGCTGTAAGATGTCTGGATTTGACAGGATGTCTTTCTGCACCTTTTCATGATAGTCACATCTGTAGGAATATAATCATGATAAAGAGGTCTGTAGTACAATTCTGTATTAATAATAATAAAAAAAAGAATAATGCTATTTTCTAGCCTGGAAATACTTTTTTCCGAATATGGCTTAAAATGGTATGTTGAATAAAAGAACATGGAAACAATAAGGTACAGCCAAGCCAATTTAAATTAAATGTTAAAAAAAAAAAAAAAGAAAGGTTACAGCTCTATTTACCTGGGGCTTGGACTTGTGCTAACACCTCCCCAGCAGTATCCCAGAAGACGAATTTTTGATACAACCTTATGAATACAAAGAACCAGTAATTACAGGGAAGTTTTTCCTTGTCTTTCACATAGGAACAGAGTAAGATTTTTGTCTGTAGAGCCTTTGTCTAATCCTTTTGTTTGCACTCAGCCAGAGTGTTTAAATAAAATTTTATTCAAGAAATGTAAAACACTGAGACCTGTATCCCCACTGATCTGGAGATTAAAAATAATAAACAAATAACTTAATAATTAATAACAAATAATTTAGTTATATTTCAAAATAAAATTATTTATGATTACATCTCTGACTGATATAAAATCACCCTCAACCCAAAATGATTACCAGCCATGCCAAATGGAGACATTGAGTCAAATCCTCAGCAAGACAAAAAGTATCCCAACAATTCTCATTCTAGATCCAGTGCTCAAAGTTCAAGGGAAAACTGGAGAGGAATGGTGAAGATAAATGGAGAGAAGGGGTGGCTGAGAGGCATTCTGCCTCTCCTCTGTGCCAAATGAAAGAAATCTGCTTGCATTGTAAACCATCAAGCCATCTACTGAGCTTGGGCTTGGCAGCCAAAAAGCTTGGGAGTTTTAACATTTCACCCAGTCTCTGAGTTTCTATCATTCTGCATTTTTTGCTGCAGTGTCTTCAGGGCTTGTCTTGTTTATTCTATTTGGCATTTACACCTGTTTAATCCTCAAATAATATTATGTTTACTTGAGTGCAAATAAGGTAAAAAACTCATATGAAATTCCATG
The DNA here is from genome assembly GCF_015832195.1 of Motacilla alba alba. Classification (NCBI taxonomy): domain Eukaryota; kingdom Metazoa; phylum Chordata; class Aves; order Passeriformes; family Motacillidae; genus Motacilla; species Motacilla alba. The sequence continues at coordinate 4,627,003 of NC_052020.1, read as the reverse complement.
AACAAATATTAATTACTTCTTTTTAACTCTTCCAATACTAAATATTTTATGTCTTCAAACAATTTTCTTTGCTTCTAGAGTGCTCAAGTGCAATCATAGTTTTTAGTATTGATTCCCTCTTCAGTTAGACGTATTAGCAGTTTCAATTGGTAGTCATTTGCATATTTTCAATGATTTCCAAAAGTAACTTCATTTATTGGAAAGGAGTTATAGCATGGTTTTTGTAAATTCTACATTTCAGATTCCTATCACACAAAAAACAATGAAGAACACTGATCATTCCTCGTTGAACCTATGCTTTTATTTGTGTTTTGTGAACAGAATACAGAAGTACTTTCACAATCTAGGGACCTTTTTTATTTTAAGTGGACTCCACTGCCATGACCTATTTTCCTTAAGAGTTCACAGAAAAGGTCAGGGCGAGGGGATGAAGCTTGTTGATTGGCAGAGAAGATGGGATGTTTGTAATTTTAATCAAATTTAGTATTAAGACATACTTCAAATAATATGTCAGCCTAGTGTTAGTGAGTTTAAAACCTAATGACAACTGCTGTCATTATTAGTTAAATATAGCCATTGTGCCTGTGGCAGTAAATGATGACACTTCAGAACATGCAGAAACAAAAAGCTCTCAAGTATTTAAAGAAAAGGGAGTGACTGTAAACTTAGTTAAACACAGGAATGTGACCTGGGCATAATATGTTTCCCAAACAGAGAGGCATCTGGAATTTGAACAGAGAGCGTAATTGAATGGAACATTATCTGTTCTTACCACTAGAGTTTAAATTTAAATTTTATTTTTAAATTAAACTTTATTTAAATTTTAATTTTGTTTAAACTTTATTTAAGGAAACTTGGGCCTTTCTTCCTATTTCATGAAGATATATCAGAGAGTTTCATATTTATTATAGTAACACTTTTACTGCCACACAAGATATATTTCAGATTCATGTCTCTGTAACTGTTCTGTACCCTTTAAAATGTGTTCAGTTTTTCAAAATCCTAAAAAGTGGGAACTGAGAAAAATTCTGTCCTCTTGCTCATAGATGAAAATGTATTTTGCCAGACAGTAAGTTTTGCATTTATGAAGTTTTGAAGTTTGCTCATGGCAATGTTTGGTATTTGTTTCTGTGAAGGTGAAGAAAGAGAAAGAAGTGAAATTCAGATGTGCCTGAGTACATAGGCATAATGTAATAAATAGTATACAATATCAGTGTATTTGTAATGCCATTTGCTATTCCCTTTAAATCTAGTAGTTTATTTCTTTTTATTGCAGAAAAAAGTTTCTTATAAGTCTGTAAATCTTGTTTAAGCAACAACAGCATGAAGGAATTGTGAATGAAAGGGTAGAGGTGTTGGGAGAATGACAAAACTGAATTTTGAAATCAGTTCAGTGTAGAAGGAAATGCAAACCTGGGCTCAGATCATGATCAGTGCATTCCTCAGACAGGGAACATCATATGAGGATTTTAGGGCTCTCTGAGGAGTTCTTATTGTTATTCTACAGGTGCCATTCTTCATTCCTAACAGTCAACTGATGCCTCAGGTTTTTGGCTTTCCTATTTCTCACATTCTGTGCTGCTTTAGTGTGTGGGTCTGAGCTCCATATGAGGGGATGGTGAGCTCTCTGCACAGAGCAGGGAGACAAAACAATTCCTGCTCCAGCTGGGCACCAAGGACAAATGATCCAAATCTCAGCCCAAGAGCACAAACAGCATGGGCTGGAGAGAGAAAAACAAGCAGGATGGGAGTGCCTGGGCTAAAGCTGGAATGGGACAATGAACTGCAAGGTGCAAATGGAGCAGAACTGATCCAAGGGAGAGACCCCGGGAGCGCTCGTGCATTTTGGGGCCATTTGGGTTCATCTTGGGTGCAGCCCTGGCTGGGCTCTGGTGCTGCCCAAGGTGGATCCATGGAGGAGATGCTTTGAATAAATCCCTGCTTTATTCTTTAGCTCTGTCCAGCCTCTGCTCTAGGGCAGCCTGCACAAGGGATCAAAACTCTAAGTCATCCTGTCATTAAGAACTCTTTTGCTGGAGGAAGGTATTTCTTGGCATGTGAATTTTACCTGTAATTCTGCTCTCTTGAGCTGATTAGAGCTTTCCAGATGCTTTAGCCAGCAGTAACAGCGTTATTGTGTGTTTGGGTAGGGGCTGTTTCTATTTAGGTAATATATTCTGTTTACCCACATTTCTGAGTGTAATGTCAGTTTGCTGAGTTAATATTCACTTTCTGTACCAAATTATTGACTGGTGTTGCTGATCTTTTTTGCATAATCTCAACATCTAACATTGAGTATAATTCCAAGAATATATTTAACTTTTGAAAATTGTGGTAAATTCTGGGACAAAAATTCATGAGAAATACATGTATAAAAATTAGAGTGATTTGTAGATTTGCAGTATCAAGTGCTCAGTGTTAACATAGTGGTTATCAAATTAAGGTACATTAGAGTTGGTAGTAGCTTGTCCAGCTGTCTGCTACACAGTGGCAAATTACTGAAAATCACAGGATGATTTGCCTTGGAAAGGACCTCTGCAGGTCACCTCATCAGATCTCCTCAGGTAGGGATAACTTCAGAGGCAAGTCTGAACATGAATAAAATCTACTTGTTGTGTTGAAGCAATGGTGGTGAGTCCTTGTAGACGATCTAAGTAACCAATGCAAGAAGGACTTATATGCCAAATAGTTTCCCTATTTCGTTTTGTTTTGGTGATTGTTTTTTTATTTTGGTTTTTTTTTTGGGGGGGGGGGGTTTCTTTTGGGTTTTTTGGTCATTTTTATTTATAGGATATTCTCCCTAAAAACCCTAGCAATCTCCTACTTTCCATTGTCCATTTTTTCTCAATTTCTGTTACTTATCCTTGTCACAAAAAGGCATCAAATCTCATTTGATGCCTCTGCTTAAACACCTTGTTGGGAAATTAGGTAATTTCCAAATTACATACCTTACCCTAGTTCCGAACAAGTTCTTTATTGTCAATGGTCTGTAAAGTCAGATTCCCATGGCTCCTTCCTTCCTTCCTTCCTTCCTTCCTTCCTTCCTTCCTTCCTTCCTTCCTTCCTTCCTTCCTTCCTTCCTTCCTTCGGGCTCTGTCCTGGGAACTGTGAAGTATGGAACTGACTCTGTCAGAATGAGGTTACAGAATCTGACCCCCCTCTACCCAGGAAATGCAAACACTTGGTCACTCTATAAATGAGACTTTACCATGACTCTTCAGGTAATTTTTAAATTTAAATGATGTCTGTTTTACGTTGTGACAAACTCAGTGCTATCACTGTTTGTCTCTGCATTGAGTGTATCTGCATTTAGTGTCTATCACTGAAGGAATTTTGCTTTGCAGGTTCCTGGTTTGTGAGCCCCAAAAGACTGGCAGCTGCTGAATTATCAAACCAGACAGGATCATGATGCACGGAAGTGTCAATGTACAGACAATTTCGGGTGGCAAGAGTAATTTATATTTGAAAATAAGGGAAGACAAAGATACTCAGGTGCCTGATTTTCTGTCTGTGCCACTCTGAAGAGGCAGGAGTTTGTTCATTACCATGTAGTGCCTCCCATGCACATATGAACCTCATGGACATCTTGTTCATTCAAGGCTGGGAACAAAAGCCGTGCTTCACGTTTTTGGCCATGCAGATTCCTGGAGGGCTTATTCCTGTTGTGCTTGAATCTTCCTAGCAGGCTTATCCTGCAGAATACAGACAAGCTTGACCTTCAGAACAATTCTCAGCCTTGAGGGATACTGTGAGTGTGACCTTAAAGGATGGACAAAATTTTTCTTTATCACATTCTTTGGTTTAGGCAGCTGTAATCTCCCTAAATTTGCCTTTAGGCATCTACTGGCTCTTATCATTCGATGCCAAACAATCTCTAAGTTTCACCTTATGTCATCTTGCATTATAATCTGAATCACCTGCCACTTCTTTTCCAAGTGCCACACTGCTCAGGAGGAAACCAAACCACCCTTACTTAGTGTGGCACACCTAAACAGAGAGCATCCTTTTGCCCTTGTGTGACAAATGACTTGTAATCCTTGCTTATGTGGCAAATAACATATTCATCCAATAACTAAATAAATGAATACCCCACCAAACTAGATCATGGTACAAACTGAGACTAGATTAGGGAATGCAAATCAGAGCCCCTTCTTCCCAGGCTTAGGCACATTCTGAAACTTGTCTGAAAACATGCTAATTCAAAAACTTACAAATGACAGTCCATCTTTTTACTCACTGCTGTTGAGATTTTGGGATCTATTTTCCAATGTTAGTAGACATATTTTCAACCACTAGTTAAACTGGTCTTGTACCCTCCTCGCTATTACAAGATCACTGTTTTCTTATGGCCAGAAGTGGAATTCATGGACAAGTCAAAGGAAGATGTGATTCAAGAGCTGTTGTTGTTCATGTGAATTCTGAAATACATCATGAATGAAATACATCATGAATTCTGAAATACATCACCGCCATGGCTGCAGTCTCATATGACTTGAAACCTGTATTGTTGTCAGGACCAGTCAAGCCATCCTATAAGCTGAGTGGACAGGGTGTTTTATACAGTCAAACAAATTAATCTTTGACACAAATGGGGGTTATTAACATAAACAATGTCCATAAGAAAAATGTCCTCAAAAACTTGTTGTTCATGAAGTAAAAGGAAGTTTGATGTATGAATAAGTGGTTCTTATCCATGTTGTCATCCCTGTCCTTGAAGAGAGGAGATTATTTCAAGTCCTTCTGTGAGATCCTCTACAATTTTTCAGGAGTTCCACTTCTAAAATTTATTTACTAAAACTTGCATGCTTTCTCAATGAATAATAAATCAATAATAACAAACTTTTCCCGATTGTTTAATAATAAGGACTGTGAAATGCTTGGAATTGTTAATGTCACTTCTGATCTAGCATTGTTCCATTTAGCTGTGGCTAATAATAATAATAATAATAATTGGAATTATGCTGTGGCAGGTAAACGGATGATCTTCACCTGTCTGTATCCTACCTGGCACTTTTACCTGTGCAGTGAAAGGTTGTTCTGAGCCTGAGACTCCTCTACAGCCAGTGTCAGCAAAGTCATTTGATGCTTGAATCAGTGGCAATGACAATGTTCAATGTTTTTGGCAGCAGATTTTAACAACTCTGTACCAAATGCATATGCCAAATTTCACAGCAACCTTAGAATAACTTCCTGATAACTGCAGGAGCTTGTTCGTGCTGTTTAAAAAGTGGAGACAAGGCAAAATTCCTAAATTCTACAAGGAACACGAAGGGCTCTGGAGAAGTGAGCAGAAAAATGGAACTACATCTGTGTTATCAAGTTGTAAACAACAGGAAAAACAATGTGTGGAAGGAAGCACTTGTTAGTACAGAGGATCCTCATGTCCACACCATACACATTTTAAAAGACAATACTCTGAGCTCTCTCCAGTCTGCTCTGTGGAATCATGGAGGGACTTTGGATCACATCCATTGCTTTAATTTCATCCCAATAATATCAGTTTGCATGCTTTGAAACTGCTCTGTGATATAAATCAAAGTACATTAAGTGGAAGCTTTGGGTCCCTCACCTAAAAAATGCAGTCATTGCTTGACCTGCTGTAGATACATCCCTGTGGAAGAAAACAAACCACAACTGTTCAAGTGCAAATTTGAAATTCCTTTCCTGTTGAGGGGTAAGTTTGGTTACAAAACCCTTACTGGATTAATAATTTATCAATTCATATTCTCAGTCCTGGTAGGTTACAGTAGCTGAATTCAATAAAGTTACCTAATTTACATTCACTGAGGATCTGATCCATGGACAGGCACTGAAGATATTTAATTGGGAAACTAAACCATGATTTAATGACAGGGTTGGTTTTTTATTTTTCTTCAAATTGATTTCCAGTATCAATGCTGATTAGAAGATTATTTTTTTTGTCTTAGAATTTTAAAGTGCTATGAAAGCCTCAGCCATTTTTACTTTAGTGGATTTAGAGACATTTAGTAACGTAATCAACACATCCTTTATATTTTGAAATGATGTAGCCTTACAATATAAAGACCTGTGAATTGAAACCAATTTTTCAAAAGAACTGTCATGCATCTAATGCAATCCAACTGTAATAACAGCAGTATCAGGCTTACATTTTCAAAATTATGTGTATAGACACATTCCATTAAGATTAATGGCTGTTACAAGGCTAAGGATCAAATTTTTCCTGAGTTAATCCTCTAACTCCCACTGATTTCAGTGATCTTAGATTACTGAATAATTTTTAAAGGCCTTCAGCCCCTAAGTTTTTAAATACATCCAGCTCAGAGTGGATTGTTATCAGTCCAATGATTGTCTTTATTGGCACAGTTTTGATCTGTACCTGGATACTGGTTATATTTCTGCATGCAATGTGCAACAATCTCCTTTGAAGGTTTAATTGTAAGTGCATTTTGTGCAGAGGCAGTACACCATTTAGAGGTCATTTCCCAGTGTTTGGGAAAAGAAGAAAACTAACAGTTGAAGTGAAATAAAAATGTCATTTATATGATGCGGCGTCGGACGTGGAACCCAAACAATGTACAAAAGGTTCAGCCTTAATTTTTCTGAAGCAGAAGGAATGAGAGGCATTTCATTTTTGTAGGTGAGAAGTGAAATGTTCCTCTCTGCTCACTGATAGAGGCATGCTAAGGTGAATTTTAATTATGACTAAATTGTGGTATTACTCTTTCATACCCTGAACATCTGTTCCCTTCAGGAGCGATGATTTATGCAGGCTATCACTGCAGACAGCTTGCTACAGCTTATGTCACGGTTAGGAGGAAGCTGGTGGTAGTATTTCAGAAAATACCAGCATCTAAGTGGACACAGGCCAGTGGGTATTTTTAAGGTAGTAGAGAAAGGGGAGCATGATGTGTCTGCTTCCAATTTTGAAGCCAAATATTCACTTTACTTCTTTTTTTTTTCTCTTTCAGACCATCTGTCATAGGTGAAGAAAGTATCTCAGACAGTGAATGGTTCTTCGTAGTGGTGTCAAGCAAAAGCAAAACCAAACCTGTCATTGTCATTTGCGTGTAGAAAATTACTGAGAGCACCTCTGTTGGAATTTTAGTGTTTAAGAACTGTACAGGGCATGGTAACTATGAGAATACTGCTCCACAAAATCCAATTGAACAGGTAACCTTTGTTTATTAGCATGTTTGAATAAATGATCTCGAAGGTGCATTCATTGTTATGCACTTGCATTGCTTTTGTATAGTTACAGGTTACGATTTAAGAAAAGCAAGAAAAAAAAATCCCTTGAATTATAAAGCCCTGGAATTCAATAAAGCAGAGATTACATGTATGTTCAGGCTATAGAAGGGAAATTTCACTTCCCTGCTCACTCTTTTCTGTAATCCCTTTGCTCTTTAACCTAGCTTCTTTGTCTTTACCTAGCTTCTGATGGTGCCTATTTCTTCTCCTACCTCTCTGTGTGCTAATTAATAGCATTTAATCTGAGGATTTATAGCCAAGAAAGATAATTTCTAAGATTACCTGAGGTGAGGGTTATATGTGTTATATGTGTTTGCAAATATAGTCAATTTTGATTTGGTTGGATATTATAACCATTCAGTAGTTAAAATGCTTGTCTTAAAAGACTTGACACTGTAAACACATTCTGAAGTTCTTCTATATACAAGAATCTTTTTTTCTATTTTAACACTTTCTGTGCACTTCAGAAGGTTTGAGAAGAATTTACATGAATTTTATTTTTGAAGAATTTTTTTTCAGCAGATTTTAGAAGAATTTACATGCTGTCTTTGTGTTCCAGGTAAGTCTGGAAGAGCCTTTGTATTTGTCCCAAAACAAGTATGGCATATTTGCTTCATACTTCCTCATATCTATTATGATTCTGTGATATGTTTGAAACAAGTTTTAATAAATAAGTTTTAAGTGCTTTTCAAACCTAGAGTGATTAACAACTTGGAATCTTTGCAACGATTTGCACCACACGTAAGGAATTTTGAATGCCTGGAATATTAGTGTTCAGCCGCCCTGAATTATGAAATCCAGGTTTGGGGGTTTTTTTTAAAGATTTTAGGACAATGCAGTCATTGTGGGTCCCTTCCAGCTGAACTGTTCCATTTATTCACTGTAGTTTTCACCCACTAAAATAATACCCAGGAGAACTATATAACTACATCTGGCACAGTTAATGGAAAGTAATTTGTCTGTCAGTTTTCTGATGTTGCCTTTGGTAGAGATCATCCCATATTTTGTAATATAAAATTAATTGTATTGCTGTCAATATTGGTGCTAATAGATGTCAAGATACTGCATTCAGATGTGAATAATAACTCTTCAGCAGCAAATGTTCTTAGAGCCTCTTGTCTAACTAGAACATTCACAATTCCTTCAGTATGATGAGGATAATCAAAACACACAGACCAAGCTTGTCTGTACACTGGAGCAAAAAAGTTCAGCAGTAATTTCTGAACATCACAGAAAAAAACTACTAAGCAATCTTTTTTTTTTTTTTTTTTTTCCCTACTGGGGTGTCTTGACCTAGAACATTAATTATTAAAGTGATATCCATGATTCCTCAGAGATGGATGGGTTGGCTGTAAAGGCTGACTGGCCAGGGAGCTGTGGATGTCCAACAGTGACAGGGCAAATGTGACTGAGACTGGTTTGGAGTGTGCTCCAAATCAGTTTATTCAAGTGCTGCTGCTGCTAAAAGAAGTCTCCACCACTTGTGCCCTGGCATTGTAGGACTTCTGCAGCTCCCTGGCCAGTGCAAGGATTCTCCTCCACCGCTCAGCGAGCCACACAGGGGAGATGATCTATGCCAAAAACAAAGCAGCCAAAGTCATCCATTTCAATCTGGAATAATTTCTGGAGACTGATCTATTGCACATAGCACAAGAAAAGAGGTTGCAAGGGAGTGGAGAGAAACAAATGAGTCTGCGAGACAAAAACTGCTGGGAAAGTTCTGGCATGTATGTTCTGCTTTGTGAGAGGAGGAGCTGGGGGCAGAGGGACAGTTGGGTGTTTCTGTGCATGTCCTGCTGTGCTGGTTTGGGCTGGGCTAGAGTTAATTTTCTTTGCAGTGGCTGGTGTGGGGCCGTGTTTGGATTTGTGCTGAACACAGGGTTGATCACACAGAGATGTTTTTGTTGTTGTTGTTGCACAGAGCCAAGGCCTTCTCTGCTTTTTGTGAACCCTGCTGGTGAGGGAGCTGGGGGTGCCTGGGAGGGTGGGAGGGGACACAGCCAGGACAGGTGACCCCCCTGACCAAAGGGACATTCCAGACCATGTGGCATCATGGTCAGTGTATAGAGTGGGGGGAAGAAGGAGGAAAAGGGGGGTGTTTGGGGTGATGGTGTTCATCTTCCCAAGCCACTGTTCCCTGTGATGGGGCCCTGCTCTCCTGGAGAAGGCTGAACTTCTGCCTGCCCTTAGGAAGCAGGGAATTAATTCCATTTTTCCCTTTCCTTCTGTACGTGTGGCTTTTGCTTCCCCTATTAAACTGTCCTTATCTCAACTCATAAATCTTCTGGCTCCAACCCTTTCCATTTTCTCCCCTGTTCCTCTGCTGGGGTTCCAGTGAGTAGCTGCCTGGGGCTGCAACAAAAAGTTAGCATATTTAAAATAAACTGCAAATTGGTGTCACAGGTATCAATGCAACAGTAAGTATAAAACAGAAATACTTTTAAATTTTCAAAATGGCATTTCATCCAGTCAAGTGATTTAAAAAGAAAAATTATTTCTTGCCAGTAAATTATAAACAAAGTCCAATTACCATAAAAATCACAATACTGTATCACACTGGACTTTCACATAGTCCAACATCCTGTCTTGAAGTAGATGTCTAATGAAAAGTGGGAGAATAAAGGCAGCATATGGTGCATATGGCGCATATGTTGATAATTTCCTAGCACACTGCCCTAATCTGGAACAACACCAGTTATGATGCAGTCAGATCAGCAATGTATGAGAAGCAGAGCACTTTCTTTCCCCTTAAATACAAATATTTGTTATTTGAGACTTTATTCCTTCCCTTGGCAGTGTCATTGACTTAGCATGATTTACACTAAACTATTAAACATGGGGGTTTTCAATGTATAATAAGCAAATGCTCAGAGGATTGTTGCTACTGTGTGAAAAGTGTGTTTGTTTCTCCATTGTCAGTAAATATTTCTTTTCAGACTGAAGGATGTTTGATTCTCTGTGTTCTGAAACCCTGAAAAAGGGATGACTTTCTCACTTCATTTCTGCTAGATCTGTATCACTGAAGGAGTGGGGGAAAAGACACACTGGACCATTTTCTCTCTGTTTCAATTCTCAACAAAGCAGATTTACCAGGCTGTACAACCTTCACAGCCTTCCTCCCATCTCTACTTAGTCAGCTCCACACCCACCGCAAAGCAATCAGTACACTGGTCTATAGCAAAGAGGGTTCAGAATTAACTGAAGGAATTTTCATGCTGGAAATGCCTATCCTTATGCAATTAAAACTGAATGTTAAGTATGTTTAAAAAATTCGAAACAAGGGACAAGATATATAGTTATATATGGACAAGATGCATACATCTATAGACAAGATATTTTTTAAATTAGTTTTATATTTGAAAATAAGTGTATGAAATATTTTTTTTCTGTCTCACTAAAGTTCAGAAAATATCTAAAATACTGTTCAGTTTAAACTTGAACCTGATTCTCCCAAATCTATTTTAGATAGTAATTTTCAGTTGGGCAACTGCCTAGAAAAGTAAGGAACCTTTAGGTGAAAAGGATTGGAAACTGTAGCTGTTGGAGGACCTTGACCCCATTGTCAGAAATTGTAATATATTTGCATGTTTTCCCATCTTTCATTCTCTCTTGCAAAGAAGGGGGTTCTGAATTAAAGCTGGGTAAGAAACATGGCATTTGGGCCTAAATAGGGCAAATATGTGCAGAAATGGGCAAATGGAAGGGGATATATGGAACTTTAACTTGGGTGATATTCAGCCCCTTGAAAAGAGTTCCATGATTATGTTAGAACAGCATTGAAGATACTGTAACTACAGTTAAAATAGAAAAAAAAAAAAAAGGAAAAAAAGGAAAAAACCCCAAAATGTTACTGATGTTGTATTCTCTTTGTCTTATTTTAAATGGGATCTCTTTGGATAGGCAGCATCTCTCCTAAGCTTGGTGTGCAGTGTCAGCTGTGGAATGTGTATTTTACTGAGGCAGGGGAGGCATTTTTCACAACTGAACATGTCTCATTGCAGCTGAATGTGGGATTTTTGAAACGGGATGCATTCCTTTTAAAATTTACAAGATTTGTAAATTTTTCTCCTCTGTGTTGTCTATGAGCACCTTGAAAAGGACAGCTCAGGATATTGCCCTGCCTGACCTGAAACAGGAATGATGCCTGAATAATGCCATTAATATTTTCCTCTTGCCTCTTCTTTCCAACAGCTCCGTGAACAATGAATTTCCCCTGGTCAAAGTATTGCCATTTCTGTCATCAGAAAGTAACTTGTACACTATCTTTCTCAGACTTTCTTTCAAAGAATGACAGGTAATTTCAGCAGCATCACTTCAGTGACAGTTTCTGCTTTAATCACACAACTTCTACAGTGATGATTCATCTCCTTCCTGATTTTGCATTGGCTGAACAGTATTGCACAAAATAAAACAGCTATTGTCTATGTGCTCAAGTATTATGATTTCTGTACAAGCTGGAGGGAGGTAAGCCAAAATATTCAATAATCAATTATTTCAAAGCAAGTGTAGCAAGAAAATAATATTTAAAAGAATGCTATCAAGAAATGCAAGTTTTAAATTGACTGAGCTATATGACTTTATGTTGTTCAAGCTGAAAATTTGACTCAGCATAAAATCTTAGAGGTGGGAGGATCCTCCCTAAAATACCAGCTGTAATGCATGGCTAGGAAAGACCAGAACAATGTGGGCATGGACAGTAAACATAATTTAGAATTTTACTGTGGGCACAAGAAATGGCTCGTGGTGTTCCCTTTTGTGATGGTATACAATGGGCCAAAACATCATTATGTTATTCTAAAGTTTTCTAAAAGTGAGTTTCTATCTTTCTATCTTTGCTGAGTTAAAATTTAAAAATCACTTTTTATTAAAAGCTATTAGGATTAAACATTTAAACTAAAGAGAATCAATGCATTTGGATGTTCAATTGGAATCAGAAGTTAAATGAAGCAATTGTGACCTTTCTAGAGTTTAGCATGGTAATTTTATTCAAAGCAGGCATTCTCTAGTCAAAATATACTGCAGAATAAAAATAATAGGGAAAACCAAGCACCCCTCTCTCTGCAGAGCCCAGTTTAATTAAAATATAGGCCACACATTTCCCACTGCTAGGGAGCCTCTTGCTGAAGTCACAAAGTTCTAAGACATTGCTCCATTATATTGGTTTTCTACCATGATTATCTATGGTCCACACCTACACATAAACAATTTTGCACTACACAGTCATCTTTCTGTGTGGTTAAACAATTAGATTTTATAGCAGTTTTAATTTTATGTTTTACTTGTAAAGTCTTTCAAGAAGATCTTTCTGCTGCATGTATGCGTACAGCATTTGAGATTTAGATTCATTTTTCAGAAGCATTTAATTTTTTCTTTTTTAAATTTTTTAAATAAAAAAAATTTTAAGAATAAAATTTTAAATTTTTCTTTTTAGTTCATATTATTTCATTTGGTAAAAGACACAAAACATTTTGCTTGACCTGCAACTACCTTCACACCCTCCCCCCAAGATGACTTGGAATATTCAATTTATTGCATTTCTAATAAATTTGCCTATGTAGAATGCTGGACTTGAAATACTAGAGTCATTGCTGGAAATCTGATGCTTGACAGCTGCATGTTCTGCAAGTCTGCATTTTATCAAGAGCACAGATTGCTTTGCCAAGGCATTTGTTCTCTTAGTGGTAAATGTTTTCTTCGTAGGTGTTTAGGGCTTATTCTATGCCTTTTTTGATTTTCTTAAGGTCGTTAAAGAACTAGGTTTTAATTATTTTTGGTAGCACCTTTCATTTTTAAAGTGTTGCATGTAGGCACAGAGTTTGTGGTGATTGGAAGTGGGGCTGAGCCTCATCCCCAGTGGCTCCAGCTGTGCAGGACAGGTGAATGCTGTTGAAGGGAGCCATGGAGTGCCCAGGGGTGCTGAGCAATCCCACAGGGAACAGAGGGCACACAGGTGCAGGGCATCAACAGGAGGAGATAAAAGGTTGAAGAACAAGAAGGGCAGATGATTGCAGCCCTCTGAATTGGAGTAATGATTTTCTGTGTGGGCTGAAGCCTTCTGAAATTATGTGATGACACTCTGGGTACCATGTCACTCTGTGACAATTGTACCCTGAGGATGAATCCTTGCTCTCCAGTGAGATACTAACACAAGGTATGTGGAGAAAAAATTGGCAATATCGTAGGTGGTAAAGCAATGTTTGTAGGACTGGTATTTTTTTTCCTACATTGAGGGCTTAGACTGAAAAGTGAATCCTGTTTTCTTAATAATTTGCATGGGTTGGTGCCCTTAATTTGAACTGAAAATGACAAATAGTCATTAATTAAGCTTGTGATTAAAGCTGTTGCTTTGTGTTATTCTGGCTTTTCAGTATTTGCATGGTTTTAATCCATTTTCAGAGGCTGATTGTCTTTTCTAGGTGCTGCATTAGTGTGAAAGCTCTTGCTTGCAGTTTTAACGGAATAACACACATGAAGTTTCTCTCTTCCACCCTTGTGTGTAGTCTATAAGTAAGACATCATTCCAACTCTCTTTAAGAGGGCTAAAAATTATTTCTTTGAGCTTTCTTTAATGGTTACTTTTAGCAAATACCTATATCCTTATGAACTTAATCGGGCATTTAAAAATATATCACCATGGCTGTTTTTTCCCTTATTAATGAATATCTCTCTTTTTGACACCAAAAATTTTTAGTACAAGACTTTAAATAAATAAATAAATTCAAGATTTGTGGACTTTAGAGTTGTCTGTAAATAATCCTCCTATCATGAGAGAAATATATATGGAAGACATAGCATTTGTAAATCAATAAAAGAAGCCTTCTAGTTTTTAGGTTTTGCACCTCAAGAAGTGTCTTTGCAAGCAGTCTGCTTTTTTTCTCTTCTAGTCCTAACCACTTTCAGAGAAGCAAAGCAGATTTTAGGCCACATTTTAGAAAGAGAGATGGCTGCCTTAATTATGAGCACTTTCTGGCTATTTCCAAGTTTACAGCTGCTTTCAGATCAAAGATAATAAATTAATATGCTCTTGGTTTTTAAAAGAAATGTAGGGAATGGTCATTAAAATATTTATAATAAGAAGAGCATGACATCCTCAGCTAAATATCCCCTGAAATTGTCTGAGGAGAAAGTGGACTGTCAGTTGTATTGTTGTAAAAGGAACCCACTACTACTTCCTCCTGCCTTCCTACTCCATGTGATGAAAATATTTCTCTCTTCAATATAATTTTTCAATTTATATATTATATGCAGAATATTTCTATTATTATAGGAAATGCCTACTTAGACTGCATTATTGCATATCTTATATATTATAATAGAAAGATCATACATTTTTTCATTAAAATTTGATACTTACCTAAAACTAAATGCATCACACTCAGATCTACTCACCTGTAAAATTCTCCATTGGAAAGCACCACAGAATCTATTGAATTTATTTGTCACAGTGAATGTACCTACCTTATACTGCTTTGTGCAGAAAGTACATTCTGAACAGGAAAAAAATTTTAAAAAGGTTTTTATTTATCTGGTACTGAAACTGCACTAAGTTCCATTATAATGCACTTTTCCTTGACTCAATAAACTAAAATACAAAGAAATGTCGTGACATCAAGCTTTCCTCTTTCTGTGTCTGGCAGTACAAGTATCTGGTTGAACAGAGCACACCACCTCTGCTTTTCAGTAATATTTTAAAACAGTATCTGGAGTTGTTTGTTTTGAAAGCTGAAAATATCCCTTCAAAGGTAGTTTGGTTTTTTAAAACTGTACTTCACTAGGTGTGATTCTTTTGCCTGAATGAAATTGATATACATAAGGTCAGAGTCATGAAGATCTATTTTCTCCAGTACCTTTCTCCAGTGGTTTCTACTTAAGTTAAACATGTATTGAACTAGGCAATATGTGTTGGGTCCTGGTGAACTTTTGTATATTAGAGTAAATGCTGGAGAAATAATGCATAAATAGGTCGAGAGGAATCCCCTAAAGTCCAAGAAAGGGAACAGCCAAGGCCTGCAGCTGGAGCCATAATCCAATCCACAAGTACAAGCTGGGCTGACAGGGAGCAGAGAACAATCAGAAGCATTCTGATTGTTCCCAGTAAAATTCAGTGAGTGGACAAGAAGCAAAAAACCTGGACAAAACCTGATGTGTGGAAAATTCTACTTCAGCATAAGAGGAAAAAAAAGTTTACTGTGAGTTGCTAAGACACTGAAGAGTTTGTCCAAAGCTGTTTTGGAGTCTCATGCTTAGAGACATTCAAAATACACTGCAGAAAACCCTGGCCAATATGCTCTTGCTTGAACCTTCTTGGAGCAGGGATTTGGGCTAGAAAAACCTCTGGAAATCCCTCCCAAGCTCAGCCATTCTGTGAGCCTGTGAAGTCACCAGGTGAGCTGCAGTAAGGTGTCAGAATGACCTGTTTTCAAGAATTCTGAGCACACAGGGCTGAGAAAGCCTTCTCAGCCTCTCAACGTCTGATGCAATTGCATCTGTGTAGGTTTCTGTAAATGATTCAGCACTGAATGTTTTGAAAACAGAGATGAGCATCCGGAGGTTGGTCAGCATTTAAAAAAGGAAATACCCAGCAAAATTACTATTTTTTTGTAAAAGACTTTATAGACTTGATAAACATCTTCCAGTTGTGGCACTGCTCCTTGTGTTAGCGTGGGAATGCTTCCCAATAACAATAAGGAGCCAACAAAGTAATTTTAAGTCCAAATAGTTTAAAAAAGCCTGATGTGATACTGAGATATAGAAACTTGACCTCTGCAAGGTGCTCACATAAAGGCAGAAGGAGAAAAGAGGGAAAAATTTGAATGTTTTCAAAATTAGTTTAAAAATGCAGCTTCTTCATTTGTGATGGCTCTGTTTTTCCAACATTTCATGGGTGAAGTCTCCTCAAAACTCTTGATGACAGAACTTGTGCTTGAACTGGATTGCTGTAAGTTTGTGCTGTGCTTGGATTCATCAAGATAAATATCAAACAAAGAAGAGAGATGGAGAATCTTGTGTGACCCAGTCTGGATGAAATGAAACTGAACTGCTGTATCTCTGTCTTAAGGAAGTTATAATCATCACAAATAAACACAGATGTATACATGCAGTCCACTCCTTTCCACTGCACTTTCATTTAATTCCCTTCCATTTCTCTCTTTACTCCTAAATGAGGAGCAAAGTTGCCTGCTATTACTCCATGTTTTTCTTTTGATCTTAAATTTGCCCAGATTTCAGTTTTGTCTCTGAACTTCAGCACAAGAGCAGATGGAAAGCTTAGATGTAAGTTTTAAGTGACCAGAGTGATTCATTCATTCCAAGCTGAACGTTCACATGGAATTAAATCACTTCCATAGGTTGTTTTAAAACAGGGAAACACCTTGCTGTGTTTGATTCTGAACTGGTGGAATTTACCTGGAGGAGCTGAGGCAGCACAGTGAGTCTGGGAAGGTTTCTGTTGCCCAAACAGAGCAGTGTGAGCGTGGCAGCAAGTTTGACATTCATTACCTTTCTTGTTCTGTGGAGACGCTGCGTGTGATTACTCTCCTGCAGGCCATCACAAGTTGTCACTTCTGGTTGCTGTTGGCTTGGATTTGCTGTGGTCACACACGCTGCTGTTTGCAAAGTCATGAGCTGTGCTCTAATGTCTGCAAGTGCGTGTCATTCCTGCACATGAAAGGATTGAGGAGTGAAAATTAAGGTTGTGTAGCTCTCTTTTGCTGCCTGGAAAAATAAGTTTCTACAAAATATGAGATTGTCATTCTTCCTACTGAGTAAAACTTTGCCAAGTTCTTTTAGCCTGACGATATTTAGGTAGCATCATTAATTAGCTGGACGCTCATTTCAGTCCAAGCCTATTTTAACTTTTACATAGCAAGTTACTTAAATCTATTAATTTTCTACTCTGACCTGTTATAAGCTGTTCTAGTTAAAAAAAAAATAAAAATGTGCAGGGTGGTAGAAGTGAAGAAAGAGGCATAAAGTGCATTGGAAAACTCCCAAATGTCCCCTGCAAATGGACCCTATTCAGAATCAGTAAGCGTGTGATGAGTGAAGTGGTTTTGAATATCGCCTTTAGATTCCATGCTGTTACAAGGCCAGCCCCGAACATGGCAACTCTTATTTCCACACACAGTACCTCTTCACTCTCAATTTAACCCAAAAATCTGATGAACCCATTACTCCATACTTGATTTCATGGAACAAGGAGTAGATATAGTTACAAATGATCAATCACAAGCCGTGAACCAAAGCAGCAAGGCATTAACAATTCACACCATTTCGGTCCACTTGCTCAAGCAGAAGATGTGCCAGCATATTTAATGCACAGCTACTTCGTTCAGTCCAGGAAAGACATGACTCATGCTCATTTTAGGAACTGAGGAGCCTTGGTAGGTTTTCATGCCTACTAACCACCCAGGGTTAGGGTTTGCACTTCTAACCAATTAACACAACCAGCTGTTCAGTAAAGGGCACAGCCATGGACAAGGGTTTAAATTTGATTTTGCTCAGGTAGAAAAACGCAAAAACAAACAGAAGCATGACCAGAGGAGTGGTTCCCACAAAAAAAAGGCAAGTTGTGTTGTAGGAATTTGTAGTGTACCATCAACATCTTGTTCAGCAGAACTGTAACACTGCAGACCCCACAGGCATATGCCGTCAATTTAATGGGATCACTGGGAAAGCAAAGCAGCTGTGAAAGATTGCTTTAAGTACAGCAATCGTGTACTTGTCATGCTGCTCAATGGTGGAAAAATCCAAATTCGGATAGGCATCAGTATTTAAGAAAATGACTGCTAAAGCATCTCTCCTAAGTACCTTGGGGACAATAGGATTTGACATATAGCATATAAACAAAAGTACACAGCAGCTGTTAGATTAGTTTGTGTTTGAATAAAAACACCCTGATGTAATTTAGGCAACAGAGGAAAATGCATGCTCTCCATCATTCAGTTGCCCTGTACAAATTACAATTTTGGACAGTGTGTGCCAGTTGCCCCGGACAAGGGAGTGCTAAATGGTTGCTAAAAATCAGAAGTTGCTATCTATTGCTAAAAATCATGGTTGCTAAAAATTAGAAACATGAAGCACTGTGAGCACCAACTCAATCTTATGCCCTCAAGTGATTTACAGGGTAGAGAGCATATTAAAAGTATCAAAGTACCTTCAGGAAAAAAGCCTTGTCACTAGAAAGTTTAAAAAGAATTTTTAATATCTTGGTCATATTGAAAGATCCTTATACCTATATCTGTCCTTATACCTATACCTGTCCCCTAACAGAAATAAATGTTGATGATTTATTTCTCGTTGTTCTGATGCTGCTATTTGCTTAAAAAAAGAAAAAAAAAGCCATTTGGTACCTTGTTTGCTGAGAGAAATTGATGGAGAAAGGAACTCAGCATAATATAATAAATAACAATTATAATAAATAATATCATAAGAAATAATGTCTGCGCTAAAATGGGGTCATGGTTCCAAGTAAGAAGAAAGTTAACAAATTGAATTTTGGAGTATTTAATTTTAAATTTTTTGCAGTCCACTGGTGATGCTTGCAAATTGCCAGAGGGTGTTTTTCACATTCCTTTACAAACATTCTGCTTACTTTTTGTGGATACCCTACTAGATTTCATCCTTTCTGTCACTCAGTTTGAGAAAACTTATAGTCTTATAATTTTCAGCAAGTTTAAAGACAAGACAAAGTAAAAAAATTCCAGACTTCTCTCTCCCATTTTACCACAGTGGCATCATGCTATTTTCTCCATCAATTTAAAATCTCTGTGTTTTGTTTTAGGGAAAATTTCACATCTCTTTTCTTCAGAGGAGTGTAAAATTACACTGTGAAACAATTATTTTCTTCAAGGAAATTCGATGTTTGTCATGTGATTTGAAGTCAAAAAAATCAATAAGGGGGAGAATAAAAACAATCAAGGTGTATTTACACTGCTCAGCTTAGCTGAGGAGCAAAGTTCCTTGGGTGCTCTCCTTTTATCCATTGCTGACTAGCAGAGGAAACTGCTGCAATGGGGAAAATTACTCATTAAAAGAGGAAAAAAAGCAGTTTGGTTCTAATGCAGGATTTTAAATTCTGCATGAAAGTTATAAACAAAAGGGATTTTTCCCATCATTTAAAGTGTTTTCCATAACTTAAGACTACCTTCCTTTGTCCTCTAACCTCCTGCAGAACACATCATGATGAGCTGCTCCTGAAAGTCAGCCCATGCACTTTCCTGCAAGGGTTAAATTTACCTTCTTTTGCTGTTATTGACCTTCCTGGTCCTGCCTCATAGCTCAGTTTGTAATGTTTGATCAGCTGTTATGGACTCCACAATAAATTCACAAATCTTTTGGAAATTTTGCCTGTGTGTTCTTTTCACCTTGCTTTGTAGATTGCTTTGTGTTAAACCACAGTACCAAAGCACTCCTGTGGAATTGGGAGATATTTTGTGAAGTCATTGCTGATACTCCTTCAGTTTTTAAAAGCTGATAGTTCAGACTAATTCCTTCTTTGTTTTAGGTAAATCATCAAAACATATGCAAGTCTGGAAGTAAGTAACTTCATTGGAAATTATTCTTGCATACCTACATCAGCTCCAAATAAGAACAACATAAATGTTCTTAAACTTGGGAGAATCTTTGAAAAACTGAGATTTTTTTTTTTTAATCTGTCTTGAGGACTTTTTATCTTAAGCATCTTCTGGAATCACCGTACAGAATAAAGTTATGGAACATTTCAGTGAAAGTGTACTCTTCTGAAGTGACTGCTCTGGTGTTCTACCTTTATTCTTTCAGCTTTCCAGGCACACATTTTGTACTGCAGTGAATGCTTAATAACTTTGTATCATTGATATTTTGGTTATTAAAAAGGGGGTCAAAAGAATGGGGAGGGGAAAAAAGAAGCAAGAATACCAGCACTTTGAGACTGTGAATCTGGAAACAATGAGGTTGAGCGTGGCATGAAGTAAATCCCACTACGGATAAAGTCGGCTCATGTTTAAGGAAATGGTTATTGCTTATAGAGTATTAGTTGGGTCTGATACTCAGTGTTGCTGAGTAATTTAGGTGCTAGGTGTGTCTGAAAGAGGTGACACTTGGAATCTTCAAATTCCAAGCTACCCCAGCAGATCTTGTCACTCTCCCTCTCTGGTCCTGAAGGTCACTACTGCCTTCAGAGAAAGTGGGTCAGCACTGCTGCATTATGCTGATGTTAAAATCATTTGTGGTAAAACTAAATTATTGCAAGTATTATAAGTGGCGTTTCAAATGTAACATTCAATGCCAGTACACAAACGTTTTTCCACTGCTATGTTTCAGTTTATACTCAGAAAATCAGCGCTACTTGTTTTGATCTTCATTTCTGTGAAGTTTATCCTATGGTAGCTGAGCTAAAAAGCACTGAATAAAAATCAAGTTCACTTATTTCCAAGCCTTTCAAAGAGATCACTGGGATCAGATTTTCATCCTTTTATTTTGTTTAAACCAAGTAAGACTATAACCACTTCTTATCACATAGCATAAAACATAGATTTAATTCTGATGCTGCTCGCTGAAGTAAATTCACCCCTACCAGTGTTCCTGGTCAAATGCCCTTCATTATCTCACCTGATCTACTTAATGTAATGTCTGGCTCCCATGAATGAGAAGTGCATTATTAGAATAGTCTGGAAAAGTATTATTCACTTGTTGTCAACTTGAGATAATTTTTGCTCATGTTCAATTTCATGGCCATATCCTGAGAAATCAGGTTTTAAAAGCAAATATTTAATGGTCTGTTGTGTGTGTTCTGGTTTGGTGTCTTTGCTTTGATGAAATATTTTCAAAAAGTCTTGCAGTACTGCTCTTTAATACGAAATGAGATAATCATTAGATTAGGTTAATTTCCATATTAACCTGTTCAATGAATCTTCTGTCTTATTTTAAATCTGGTCTCCCAGTGTACAGTATAGAAGCTCTCAGGTATGTTTGTATGAGAATACATACAATTACTGACTAGATGATCAAATTTTATAATGAAGCTGTGGAAGTCAGAAGACCTGGACTTTAACATGATTTTTAAAAAAGTAATGCCTTTCACAAAAATAAACACAATTTTGCTTAACCATGTGCTTAAATAATTCCTAAAATACACTGACTTTAGCAGAAGCAAAATACAGTCTGTTGCATGATTACCTGTTTCTTTATCCTTGAAGCCACATGAGATGCTCCTTCTTTTTCTGTCCAAAAGTCTCGAGTTATTGAAGAACTTGCATATGAAAGTTCCTTAACTGAGGCCTTGGTTCAGACTCTGCTCTCACAGCTGAGTGAAGAGCTATTGAGGCTTAATATTTGCCATACCCAAATGGAACACATCTCCTACTCTAATAAAATATAGAAAGTGTAATTCACGTCCTCTGGTATTTTCTCTGACAAAATCTGCAGTTCTTTGTCAGTCTTTATGTTCCTGTGAAATCCACCATTTATACCAACATAGCTAATGCAAATCTTTATGACCACGGACTGACTAGATGGGGAAATTATGTATATAATTTTGTTTGCATTGTTCACAGGTGTGCTTTATACGAATTTATTTCATTTTATTGTGTTTCATATTGCTCATAAAACCAGACTTTGGTGGTTCCTTCCCCTTCCTTTCCCTCCCCTGAAATGTTGCTTAATGTTATTTTATTTTGCTGTATAAGAAAGGCCTGCATGTTTTACAGAGAAATGTGTGCAGAGCACGTGCACCTTAGTAATGCCTGAAGCCAAAATAATAATTCCCTATTTATCTCACATATTGCCATTAGGTCCCTTTGAGAGAGTCCTTTCAACCTTTGCAGTGACTGGAAATCTAAGAACAGCAAGGAAAAGATCTTGTTGAGAGCATTGCCACAAATCAATTTTATTTCTCTTTTCATTTGACCTTTCTTGTTATTAACCAGCCACGCTGAGCAGTTTTATTTGTTAGAAGTTGGTTTTTAGGTGGTGGCAAAGAGGAGGTTATACTAAAACAGCTTCTGAGAGCGTTGATTCTATTTTATGAACGTTACCTTTCCAATATTGTGGGTGTGTGCCAGCCCCTCAACGGCAAACTGTGTACAGAAACAACATGGACCTTGCAATTTTATCAGGACAAAGCAAGTGGGTTTCAGCAAGGTTGGTTCCAACTCATCTGTGATAAATGAGAAGATAAGGCAATCAGTGCACACCACGACAGCTAGTTAGGCACACTTCAGAGCTACTCAGGTGTGCTCACGGCGTGCTCAGCCTTTCCTGGGGGTGTCTCCACATAAATACCTCCTTCATGGTGGCCACTAGAAATGCAGGAGTTGCTTTTCCAAGACTTAACCCAGGTCAGATATAAATAATAGATATTAAGAGTTAGTTCTGGGGCTGAGGCTGTGTTAGAGGCTGTATATTTCAGTTGGGTCAAAAGAATGCATTTTCTTTTGCTTGTTTGGTGGGGGGTTTATTCTCTTTTTCTTCTTTTCTTTGCATAGCTCCTCTGCTTGACAGATGCCTGCAAAATGTCATCAGACCTTTGTGTGGACCTGTTTGAGTCTTTGAGAGAGAAGGTTTCAGCCTCTCAGGAGCAGAGACTTACATCCAAGGAGTTCTGTTGGCCCTGCACCAACGAGTAAAGCCTGCAAAGTGTTGCAAACAGGTGAGCTGTCCCACTCTTTAAAAGTCTGCTTGTCTGTTTTTTCTTTTCAAATGTACTGATTGTGGAAAACCAGCTGTGCCACATGCTGGAGAAGGGGCAGTGCCTGTTAGGAGAAGGAAATGCTTGTCCTGTGATTGCTGAGCCCACAATAGAGGAGTTAATTGTGTCTCTCTCTCTGTGGTGTGGCATGTCATGGGTTGCATTTTTGCCGAGCCGGGGTGCTCCCTGCGTGGAAATTCTCTAAAGCCATCAGTTCTCACTGCTGTTCTGCACAGGCAGCTTTTAGTTGTCTCAGAAGTCTTCCTAGTGAACTAACTTAAATAATGATTCGGTTGAAACATGTTATAAATAAATAAAACTACTCTAAGTACTGCGGGCACGGTGTCATGAAAAATTAAATAAATGTATCATATTTTAAAACATCATTATTTTAATTTCTATACGTGTGCCGTCAAACAAATGTACCAGAGGAGCATTTTCAATTAGAAAAAGCAGTGGAAAACAGATACTCACTATCCTGTCTGACAGTTTGGGAGCAATTTTTTATTACTCAAATTTTAGGAAACATAAGTGAGAAAACAGTGATCTTGCTGAGCACAGCAGCATAATTTCTTTTATATGTTTAGGAACGTACACATTTTTAAGGACTAGGTGAAAACAGGAGACATAAAGGTTTTGAAGGCAAAACTAAAATGAAGCAGGCAGTGAGGAAGATGAGATTTCCAAATGCTGCTGGCCCCAGAATTGAGGATGAGCAGCTCGAGGCTGGAGGAAGGAAGGGGGAGGAGAGGAGCGGGCGCAGTGTCACTCACTCTGTTTATACAGCACCTCCTGCTGCCAGATCCACACTGAGAAACCAGAGCTGGGGGACGCTGCTCCTCTCCAGAGCTAGCAGTGGTCAGCGAGAAGAAATCAAACAAAAAACCAGAAATGAGAGGGCGAGGGACAGAGAAACAAGAAAAGGAAAAAAAAATGTTTCAGAATGTTTCTAAGGCAGTACACTGAGGCAGTATATTAAAAAGTGGGAAATATCTTTACACATTTTGTTGATAGTTCTACCCTTTTAAGACAATGTTGCCTGTCACAAAAGCCACAGAACTGAAATCTACTACTTTCCAATGCCTTTAAACATAATATTAGCTCTTAAATAAATACAAATATATATAATGCAAACAAGTATTTAACAAGTATAATGGCAATTAGTTGAACAAAACAGACAATGGAGTTTCTAAATAGAAATTCATGTGAAAGTCATTTATTGACTGCTTTTCACTGCTTTCTTTAAAGAATAAATAAAGACATTTCAGTAAATTAGCTCTATGCTAATCATTCCTCTGGTGGTTATCTGTCAGTGTTCAGTAGGAAAATTGTAAATGACAAGAAAAATTAAACAATTTTAGTAGATTTCAAATTTCTTCTGATGACAACTGATTCTTTATAATGAAAGCCTTGCATACATATATGCTTCTATGATCACCTTGGACATTTGTAACTTTTATGAGTCCAAATTAAGAGGATAAATGTCAGTACAGCTATGACAGTCCAGAAAAAACTTATGATTAAAATATTTTAATAAACATTTCAAACTGAATTAAGCTCTTAAATGAAAATTTTACAGCACAAGGATGTTCAATGTTTTGTGCAGTTAATGTGCCAAAATCTTGTGTGGAGTTATATTACTTTAAAGATAAGATACAACATATAATTCAGTGTAAAGTGTCTCCCTGTTAATTTTTCCAGCCATTTTCTAACTGAAGTTGTGTTAGTACTGAGCATAAATGAAGTCATTATAGCAACTGTGGTCTGTTTCATCTGTAGGTGTAACAATTCTTCTCACTGTGCTCTTACACCTTTTTGTTTATGTCAACCTTGTCTGAATAAAGTTTGTTTTGTAACGAGCACGTTGTGCTGCGAGACAGATCCCAGGTTAGAGGCACATTAAAAACAAACCAGGACCTTCAAGGGAAATATTCTGAGTGTCCTGTTGTGCTGAGGCCTGGCAGGGCAGTGCTGTGGTGGCTGCACACAGAATTCACACCAACAAAACATCCGGCCACTGCCTGACAGCATCAAATAGATTTGCTCCATTTCCATTTGTCTCTGTGTTCTTGGGACACCTGAATTATTTGTATTTACTTTGTCTTTTCATGTAAATCAACGGGCAAAGCAGATTTTAAAGAAGTTATATTCTTTGATTCAGTATCACTCTGCCAGGGCACTTTAGTCTGCCTGCTGAAATCAAGTAGCACATACAACTAATATGCTAATACACATCATCCTATAATACTATATTACATGTACTTCTGTTAAATCCACCTGGAATTCAGTCGAAAATGCATGTATTGGATTAGAAAAGTGGTGTCTTTAAATCACTGTGCTCTCACCCCCGGGAAGGGCACGGAGAGGAGCCCCTGCCCCTTGGCTGGGGTGCTTGTAGCCTTTCACAGGGGACAGCAAGTGTTCTTCAAAGTGTTCCCTGAAATTAATACAGGCAAAGGAAACCAGGAGAAACTCAGGGAACACTTGAGTGCTGGGAACTGGTTTTTATTTTTTCTATAAATCAATGAGAAAGTTAAAAAAAAAAAAAAAGAGAGTACAAACACTCTACTACATAAATCCTCTATCTTTTACTTGCTAATTTCAACTGCGTATGTATATAATGAGCCATAACCTTTCCTAAAATCTCAGCAAAGTTTATGTTGGCATTTTAATGCCATGAATTCTGGGAGGGTAAAATGCAGCTAGTACCAAAAAACCAAAAAAAACCAACCAAACAAAAAAAACCCAAAAAACAAACAAAAAAAAAAAACCCACCAGTGCTGTTAGAATTCTTCTACTATTAATATTTCAGAGGTCAGCCTTTTGCCTTGCAGTTTTAAACGTGCTGTGTAGGCATCTGTTGGAATTTTTGGGCTCCCCTGATATATCTGGGGGTTAAAAGCAGTTAATTTTATATAAAAGCAGGTAATTTTACATATAGTAAATATAATAATATAATTATTTTATATCATAAAGGAAGTAAATAATTTTATATATAGTCTATATAATGATATAATTCTTTTCTATCATAAAAGCAGTACGTTTTATATATAATATATATGATCATATAATTTTCTATCATAAAAGCAGTAAATTTATATATTATATATGATTAAACTATTATTTTGTAACATAAAACCAGTAAATTTAATATACTATATTATATTATCATATTATATAATAAAAGCTGTAAATTTAATATATATTATATATAATTATATTATTATTTATGTCATAAAAGCAGATAATTTTCTAGATATCATATATAATTACATAATTATTTTATATCATAAAAACAGTAAATTCTACATATATAATATATAGAATTATATAATTATTTTATGTAATGTAATCAATTTTATATGTAATGTATGCAGTTGGAGGAAAGCACGTAAGACTTTTTTTTCAAAAATGTTTTTTTTCCCTGTCAAGCCTCTATAACATCTACTAAAAATAGTTTCAGGGGAACAAAAAAAAAAAAAAACTCTTCGCCAAATAAATGCAAGTGAGCTGTGCCATGTAACAATGGGAGTAGCAGGGCTGGGGATGCAGTTAACACTTGCAGAGATGGGGGATGTTCCCCTCATTAGCATTCCCCATCAGTAGTGGTGCTGTTGGTGGGGGTGTCGGGGCAGGAATGCCATTGTGCCGGGTCCCAGTGTTTGGGGACAAACACTGCTGTGGAGGGAACGTGTGAAAAGGCCACAGAGCTGACAGTGAATGAGGAAGGCTGTGCTTTCTGTGTGCTTCAAGCAGGGAAGCTGTCACTCACCGGCCTAGCACAGCCAAACAGAGGCCAAAAGAGAGGGCTCAAATACCTTTTAAAATGATATTAATGGTTTTTAAACGTTTTCTTCATTTAGGGTTGCACTGCCCGTCTGGCCTGTGCTAAATCATATCAATTGTGAGCAGGTAAATAAAGGAACATCTCCTGCCCAGTGAACATTTCCTGTGGAAGACATAGGTGTAGAAGTATTTGAGAATCCCAAGTTCCTATCAGTATTTAGATGTTTTCGAGCACTTACAAGGGTCTAGCAAAATGTGGATGTGGGGGTTCACAAACAAAGCTGGTCCTGAGGTTTTACTCTGTGTGCTTTTATTTTTACTGGAAGGGTACATAACAATGTGTGGGGAAGAGGGGACTGAGAAGTGACAGGAAACTGTGCAGAATGTTCATTAGCTTGATCTAGCAGAACTTACAGTAATAGTAATTAATCATTTGAACCACAGCAAATTACATTGCATTAAAGTAATGGAGCTAGTATGCAAAATACCCACAAGGAAACAAAAGGGAATAAAATTATTCTCTGATTCTATTATTTGCTGGTTTGGCTATGGGAAAACAAGCTTAAATACACTGCTTCAAACTGAATATCCAATACTTTTTCTAAGCCATGGGAATAAACACCATAATTCAGGAGGCTTTCCTCATTTTGCTGCGCAGATCGGCAAAAATATTACTGATTTTTAAAAATTGAAATACTGCCAGCACCAGAACAAAGGAAAAAAGAAAGTCTATATTTCTTCTATTTTCTTGTGTGGCTCTTTTGAAACTGCTGACTCAAGTTCTGGAGGTTGAATACCTCTGTGAGACACAAACAAAAGCTTTGCTCCATAACTTTTCCTTTTTTGTACTTTATAAGAAACATATTTATCATTACTACTCAGTTGGTTTTCACAGATTGCAGTAATTACATTGTTCAGTAAGAATTTTAATGACTTGTTTTCTTTTTCCCTCGTATGAATAAAACGCAAACTAGTTTGTAGGTATAATAATTTTCAGGGGGTTTGCCTGGCAGAAACTGATAAAATGATTCACTTTTATAAAGTATTTTTGAACTGTACGTTTTTCCTATAATTTCTATATCCAGACTTGTTCGCAGAGTTATCAGAAATTTATACCTAATGAACCCTGTTTGTAATGCTGTTTTCACAAAAGCAGATTATATTGTGGTAAACTCAGCATAATAATTATTAGCTGTTATTTGAAGGAAACAAGAACTCCATCAAAATTCTTAACTTGGTTTCTGAATTGACACAGTTTTGTATTTGTGTTTCTATGGGTTATGAAAGAATATATTCTTAAAATAACTCGAGTATCGCAGCCTCTGTTCATTAACATCCCCCCTCCTTTTTTGTAAACTTGAATTATTTGTTTCCTCTTCCTTGAAGCTTCTGTTTTTCTAATTTTATATGACACCGACTCACGCTCTTGAAGAGGTGTTAAGTATCTTTATTTCCTTCTTTAGAGGTCACAGAAAAATAGATTTTCTTTTGTCTATTTGCCCTGTGTGAGGGCCACTCCAGAAATAATCCCGTGTTAAAGTGAGCTTTGTGTAGAGCAAGATTCTGTATGAAAACTGTAATATTTCACCCTGGCTTCCTATTAAAATAATATAAAAATAGTGTTTTGGTAATTTTGAAATAGAAAGCTGCCCTCTTGGTAGTTCAGTGAAGTGATTCTTAGAACGTTGGACTGTTTATAGATTTGAGTGAGGCTTGAGATTTTTCCCACAGCTGAGCTGCATTCTACTTACCAGAAGTATTTTAAGAACCTTAAACTTGTGTCTTTTTTCCAAGTGTCATGCCTTGAGCAGGCCTAACATCAGTTAAATGAAGTGAAAATTGCATTCTTGTCTTGATAGAGATGAAAATGGATTTCTGGTCATGAAATAGATGTAGTTGTCACTTTTTTAAAAAGGTGTCAGCAGTTTGCTTCAGCAAGTAAGGTGCCAATTCAGTATGACAGTAAACTTGTGATCTGAGCAATCAATAAAATGCTTCAATAACTTCTGCTTCATTACACTTATAATAAGAGGCTATAGATCTGTGGCACATAAAATGTTGATAAAGAGGATATGTAGGGACTCAGTGTGACATTTTGTTTTAGTAATACAGTAAGTGCAATGTTGCCATCTAGAGTTTGTGCATAGGTAATTATTCTGAAAGCAAAAGCCCCGGTGAAAAAATAAACATTGATGCTTCCAAGCCTTGTTTGTTTCCATCACTTCGTGGCATGTGTGTCTGTCTGTATGGAATAGTTCATTTGCCTTGCCAAAAAAATTGTGTAGGGCAGGGAAAGGAAGAGCATTTTAATTATTTTAATCCTTTTTCATTAAGTTTTGTGTAAGGACACAATTCCCCCCCCCCCCCCCCCCCCCCATCCCAAGCTAAGGTTTAAATTTTAAATGCATCTAAGGAACAATTATCACTTAAGTAGATGAAGTTGTTGCCAGCTACTAACAAAAATCACTGCCATGATTTGACACCTGTAAAAGGGGACGAGGAAAGCTTTGTAGTCACAGGGAGCTGATGTTGTGATGTTGCACGTTCTGACCAAGGGTTCCTGCAGTTGATTTATGTATTATGAGACCATAAATGGCTCCTGCTGACTCTTCATAAACATACATTGCAGGGGAATTGTCTCCGAGCTATTTATCTTGGGAGAAAATTATTTTGATATGTTAAATAGAGGGGGTTCTACCCTTTCAATATGGATGGCACCGAATTGATAGAACCTACAAAGAGCCATATTGCATTTTGAATAAATAAAACTTTATTTAGATCTAGAGAGGCTTTTGTTTCACAGGGAAATTATTGGAAACCCTAAATTATTCTGTAAAAGTATTTTTAAAATATGTAGAACCAACAGTTCTGTGTGGCAGCATGAAGTATGGGCTTATCTAGTTCAGCAGTCGAAGTGTTTTATTTCAGTAAAAAGAAGTGGTTGAGGTTATTGGAGACTGGGTAATTAAAACCATCTTTGTATAGACAATTCTAAGGTGAGTAGCTGCGCAGATACAGAATGTTTGCTAAGAGAGTAACTAAATAAATCTTTTCCTTTTTATAAGCAGCAAGAATGACGCTGCCTCTGGCTTTCCTTCTATCTGGTCTGTAATTTATCAACAATTTGTCTTCTGAGTATCAGAGCCTTATTTCAAGTTTGGTGGCTACACGTGTGTCATTTCCTGATGAGGCAGCCTGCTAACTCTGTCCTGTGCTTTGTCATCAGCATTTCATTGTTAATTTCTTCTGCACAGATCCCAAATACAGGAGAGTAAATGGTGGAAATCTGCCTGAAATTGTGCTGAGGAGTTAAATAAATACTCCGAGAATGTACTTTCTGGATTGTTTTTCACCATGAACTGGCGTTGTTTTTTCTTTCTCCCTGTTTGAACGTGAATGTTTGCTAGAGAAATATAGTTCATGCTAAAAAATTACATATTAGTCAAAAAGACCACTGACATGGGATGACATTCTTCTGCCAATTAGAAATTAAGTGACCTTTTGGGACTAATGAAGTTTTAATTACGGCAGGGTCCAACATCTTTGTCCACTGCATTTACCACTCAGGTTTGATTTAGCCTCACTGGCCACAGACCTGTTCATCTTTTGAGGCTGAGGTGCCTCCTGCAAAATCAGGTGAATCCAAATAGGACATGGATTCTTTGGTGATGACAGGGAGGCAAAAGGAATTTGTTACTTTCCATTTTATTATCCATTTTGTCACTAGATTGCCACAAAACACCTGTGCAAGTAATGTGTCTCTGCACTGAAATATGAATTTCACTCTTTTTTTAGCATTTAGAATTCACACACTGGGAAATCTTAACACTTAGTCCAGACTAACTGTTTTTGATGGCATAAAAAATAATTCTGATCAGCTGGAACCACATTCCAACAATGTGTCAGACGGAGAGAGACAAATATTCCTGTATTTTATCAGGCTGAAGTAGATATTGGCACACTGAGATTATTTCAATTAATCCCAGCCTATTTACCCTTCTTTGGGGATTGTGCAAGGTCAAATCACATCACATTTGAGAGTGAATAAATGTACCCTCAATCACTTCAGCTGACAAAGTTGTTAAACAGAGTAAATGGAGTGTGTGCCTGTGTCTGGGGGCACTAAGACATTCTGCTGTAAGTGGGTTTATAACAAATTTCTGAGCTTTCAATATCATTCTGTTATTCTCAACTAAGAAATATTGGTTAAGCAAAGAGGTCTTCACTTTTATTGTTCATAAAAATCTGTGAATAATCCACATAGAACTACACAGACAGCATTGAATCAAGATTAGTTTCAGATGTCTCCAAGTTCAGTAAGAAAACAGCTAAATGTCCACCCATGTGAAGTGGGATCAGAATTGCAGTAGAGTCCTGGCTGCCACCAGTGTGCAGCACTGACATTTTTTTTTTTTTCCATTTTGAGAGTTAAATGAAATGCTGCACAATTATTAGATCTACTCTTTGAGCTAGTTCTTCCACTAAGCCTATTAAAAAGTTGATAAAATAAAAAAAAATAGAAGCTCAGAACTTTCTGACTATTCTGAAAATAAATTGTTGCATTTAGCAACTTTGAAAGTAATTAGGGAATTCTATTGCTAAAGTCAGTGGAAGTAGATTTGACAGATTTCCTCTAAATTACTCAACCACCTACAGGTACTACTGCCAAGATTCTTTTGAAAGGAGAATAAATTTTCTGGAGTTACAGCAGCAGAGTGAAGGGGTGTGTTTGATAGATTCCCTGAGCTGTTTCAACACCCACAGGTATTATTTGTAAGGAAACAATCCTGCGGAGCCTTCAGCTGGTTAGAGAGGGCGCAGCATTCCATCTTCACCTGACATCCTAGCTGCTCTCCCACCAGCCCGTGCCCCCGGCCTGCCACCCACTCCTCCCAAAACAAAGCTCCCCAAGAGCCTTTGCTGTCAATGCACAAGAATATCAATGTTTTTTAAAGGCATCCAAACAGGATAGAAAAGTCATTGTTCCTGGCAGACCGAAAGGATTGAGGTGGGAGAAGGAAAACTGTCTTTAGGATTGATTAGTATTCCTCACATTCTTTCCTAATTAATCAATGTTATTCTTTAATTGTTAGACCCTCTCAAAGGTAATTATTTACTGGCTTAAAAGCTGAATGTAAGGGAAAAAATACCCCAAAAGATGAAAATGAAAGTTTTATTTGCTTTATTCTCTTTTTAGTTTGACTTGTTTCAGACTTGCAAAGACTGGTTTGTTTTATTTTAAACAACTGAGTCCTGAAATACTCAATATAGGTTCTTCAAATTGCATAAATTTTACCTAAGGGCATTTAACAAGAGGACCTTAAGTCTGTAAAAATGAAACGTTGTGATGTTGAGCATTTCTCCAAAATGCTTTTTTCATGCTATGGTTTTATTTCCATATACTTTAAAAAATATTTATTCCTGTATTACCTAAAAGATCCAAGAAGACCAGGCCTGTTTATTGTGCATGCACTGGATTTATTATATGTCACACAAATGTAGGATCCTGTACCTTATAGTGTAATTTTATTGAAATTATTATATATTTTAAAATTTTCTTCTTATTATCTTTTCTTATTATTATATTTTTCTTATATTTTCTTCCTATCTTCAAAACTATATATTTTGACCATTTTTCTTCTATTATATATTTTCAAATTTTTTTCTACTGTATTTTAAAAATGGACCATTTTTCCAAAGCCTTTAAACCTGTTTGTACTCTTCTTCTTTTTTAACAGCTTGCTGTGTTTATTATTTTCCTTGATTTGTTACTTAAATTCAGTATTAGAAAAATAAATATTGCCATTTAAAACTTAAACTAATTCAGTTTTATTTTGAATATATCAGGGATGTAAATCAAAACTGTCTCTCAGTTCATGGTGTCTTGCACTATTCACGGACATTAAAACAAATTGCTTCTAAACTTCCTTTTCTAGGAAACAACACTAAATCCATCCTTCTCTTTTTCTTGCTGAATAATTTTTTTCACAACTCTTGTGCTAAGGAATAGAGCAACCACCTTACTTGGTACAGCTGCAAATAGTGAAGTGCTGCACTGCCAGACTGTGCTGCCTGAAACAAGTGTCCAGAGACACTTGAGAGAGACTTCTGAGAGACTTCTGCTGCCCCATCCCAACAGTGCTGATATCTGATTCATGAGCTGCATTCTTTTCTCCAGAGTGATCAACATCTATGTCCTATTAATATTTGGGTGTAGTCACCAACCTGTATTTCTTTTTCAGCTTAATATTTTCTGCAGATTCTCTTCTTTACAGACACACACACACTGACTTAAAAAATAAAATTCCTACCATTGTAGCAAAGAAACCAGTTGTCAATACTGTTCATTGTGATTTTTTTTTCCCCTGAACCATCTCAGCTGCTCCATCAGCTGAGTCGCCTGAGTTCCACCCTATCAAGGATACATCGTGTCTTCAAAAAGCTATTTCTCATGATTTATTGGTAGGTGAGATGCTTTCCCAGTTTGTAGTCTGTGGTCTTAAAGACAGCAGTTGTTCAAAGGGAAAGTAAAATTCCTTTGGGCTAACTAGCAGAATTTATGGGCATTATATATCCATAATTTATAAATGAGCTGCAAGCCTGAGTTGGCCTCTTAGTCCAAGTTGCAAACTTCATTCCAGAACTCTCCACTGGTGTAGGAACAAGCTGTTGTTAGCCCAGCCTGATGTGATCACCCAAGCACTTCAGAAGGGCTGAATTTCAGCTGGCTTTGCCCATTTGGAGACCCCCATGTTCACCTCTTCCCGGGCAGAATGGCTGAGTGTGTGCCTTTTCCCTGTTACATCTCCCCAGGATCACTCTTAGCAGAGTCCAGGTGTTGCCTGCCACAAGGAAAGAGGAATTTTGTCATTTACCAGGATTCTGTCAGTTCTTGTTTGTCCAGGTAGCCCAAAATACAGTTGATCTGGAAGAAGTGATGTGGATGTATTGGGTAAAATATAAAACATGTGCAATGGCACGTTCTACTCTGCTTCCCAGAGTGGGCTGGCAGCAATAGTTTTACAAGGTGTCCTGAAATGTGTGTAGCTGCATGTTTTTGCAGTAAATCTTACCTGCAATCCACGGTCACTATTGATCTTGACTCATTTAAAAATGTACAAGGTAGAAACGGTACATGAGAAAGGAAAAAGTGCTCCCTAGTTAGAAAAAAGACAGAAGTATCTAATGAGCTGCTGCACCCATTCCTCAAGAACAGGTAGAAGGAAAAACACTCTTGAAGATCTGATAGAACTCTTTAAAAAGGCACAAAACTTCGTCTAAGGACAGATTTTCCAGGTGAAAGGAGACAATTATCTCACTAAAGTCTTAAAGAATTTGGACAATTCACGAAAAACTATTGTTAAAGCCTGCAGTAACATGGCTTTGCCCTGCCAAGAATGAAAATAGCACAGACTTTGCTGGAAGAAAGTCTTGTGTAGATAACCAAGAGTCTGTTGAATGCTTTGTGGTTAATCACTTCTCTCCCAAGGTCCAGAAAAGTCTGTAAAAAAGGAAACAGGTTGTCAGTGTTGACGTAGCTGAGATAACTGACAACAACCTTTTTTGATAATTGAGCAAATGCCTTCAAGTATTCCAAATAACTGCAAGGAAATTAAAGCTGGGGTAACTACTGAGCTTATCTGCCAGAGGCCCTTATGAAAAGTCCAGACTGAATTAAGGGTTTAAAGAGGTAGAACAACCAGGAGCCATATTATACAACAATTATACTTACTAGATCAAGTTTCTAAAAAGATTTGGGATTTCTACTCCATTTTGCTACAATAAGGCTGTCTGAGAACTTCACTGCTCCAGTGATTTGAATTATCTAATTTTCATTTAAAAAAATCATGTCTCTTTAATATAAATTCCTTCCTTTTTTATTAGAATTTGCCTGAAAATGCTCTGCATCCTCTCTACTATTTACCTTCCCTCCATATGTTTTTAAAGAGCAGTCATATCTCTTTTCAGCCTTTTTTTTTTACTCATAGACTAAACCAAATCTCTTCTGGGAGATGCTCTTCATTGTTTAACCACAGTAATATTCCTCAGTGCAGCTGTTTTTGTTCTTGCTAGAACATAAAAGGTCCACATTATTTCAAGCTATTTAATGGCTTGATAGGGTGCTTTCTAGTTCCATGGATATTTTTAATGCCTTTTTTATTTAGAATTTTATTTTAGAATTTTTAATGCCTTCTTTGTTTTAGAATTTTATGCAGAATTTTAAATTTAGAATTTATATTCACTATTTTCTATTCATACGATGGCCTCTCTGCCATTAAAATAGGTGTTAAAGATATTCGGTATTTTTATATCAAAATAGAAAAGGAAGAATGTTTTATTGCCCTCAGTATATTAAGTGTTTGAGTTTTACTTTCTAGGTCATACCATACTAATTTTCATTACTAACTTACAGTGCTACCTTACTGTACTTATTCTGTATTTTCTAAAAGAATTAATACCTCTCAATACTTGTATTCCAGGCATAGTTTTCCAGTGTGTTTGCTCCCTGAGTGACACAGGGTTTCATTCTTGTTAAGACATCACAGGATTTTTGTTAGGTTTTTTTTTCCATTGGTATCACCCACTCCAGGATTTTTACAGATCACACCCTCTTTTTTTTAGTCACACATGGTTTCAGTAGTTCTTACAGTAACTACTAAACCTTGCCAGTTAATATCTTCTACAATTTTATCTATTCCTTGGATTGTTAAAATTGAAAGTGAAAATGATGAAAACCTCTTTTCTCATTGCCCTATTCTTAGTGGTCATTTTAGCTGCTAAAATGTGAGCAAACAGTAAAGGATATGAATTTTTTGAATGAATGAGTTCTGAAAGACTGAAGGTAGTGTGACTCTGCTTTGAAACTCTGGATAAGCTATTTTTTATTACAGTAACTATTATCCATAAAGTTATGTTTATGAAATGTCATAAATATATTGAGTGTGGAAGTACTTGGAAAAAATCTGTTTGATAAAAGAGTCAAGCTTTTATGTCTAGGTACTTCAAAAGGTCAAAACCAAATTTTATTTTATTGTTCTTCATTCCTTATTTCTCGATTCTTTGTCAACTTTGCCAAACACGTTCTCTCCTGAATTTGCTTACAAAAATTATCTTTTGGTTTTGAAATTGCTTTGTCGCACATTTTATCCTATTTAACTTCCAAATATGGATATATCATTGTACAACAGGGTACTCCGGGTATACTGAAGGGAATGAGAGTGTTCTGTAGTGCTCAAATTCCAGCTGATGGGAAATTAAGTGGAAGAGTGCAAATTGAAAAGTAATTCTTGTAGCTGCTTACTGGGGGCAGCGTTGTTCTCATAAAGTTCTTCTCTCTCCATGCTGGTTCATGCCTTGTGCAGGCTGCCCTCGAGCAGAGGCTGGACAGAGCTAAAGAATAAAGCAGGGATTTATTCAAAGGATCTCCTCCATGGATCCACCTTGGGCAGCAGCAGAGCCCAGCCAGGGCTGCACCCAAGATGAACCCAAATGGTCCCAAAATGCACGAGCGCTCCCGGGGTCTCTCCCTTGGATCAGTTCTGCTCCATTTGCACCTTGCAGTTCATTGTCCCATTCCAGCTTTAGCCCAGGCACTCCCATCCTGCTTGTTTTTCTCTCTCCAGCCCACGCTGTTTGTGCTCTTGGGCTGAGATTTGGATCATTTGTCCTTGGTGCCCAGCTGGAGCAGGAATTGTTTTGTCTGCCTGCTCTGTGCAGAGAGCTCAACATGCCCTCATATGGAGCTCAGACCCACACACTAAAGCAGCACAGAATGTGAAAAATATAAAAGCCAAAACCTGAGGCATCATGGTAGTTACAAATATCTGCTCTGACAGCCTTTGTCCCTTTTCTTTTTCACATGGAGATGAAGAACTAAACAGTTTTCCCCCTTCACAAGGTGCTGATTTGTTAACTCTGTAAAAAGTATTGATTATTGATTCCAGCTATGATCTTCTACCATCATTGTGGGAGATTCTCAGGCTAATGTTCTGCTTAGGAAGAGGCCCCTTAAAAAAAAGTTTTCCAACTCCCTTGTCTTGGCTGACTTTGGTGTGAGAAATTTTGTTGTGTGATGCAGGTCTCTCCATCAGCCTTCTGCTGCTTGGCTCCCTTGGGCAGGTTGGATCTCCTGGACTGCAGTGACCACCCCAGCCAGGGACAGGGCTTGGACAATTCACTGAAAATTACTTGCCCTGAAAACATCCAGTGAAGGAAGTCTGTAAAATCTGAATATTGAAGTTTTAACTCTTTCAGGTTTACTAAATGATTTGCCCAACACTTATTACTATATTTAGTATCATGTTTTGTCTCCCCTCCCCTTCTTCCTCTGTCTTTTCTTTAGATTAAGATTACATTTTTTCTTATGTCATATAAACTAAAATTTAGTTTTGAAGATTACTGCAAATGTCACTGAACAATGGACATTACATGCAGGAAAACAACCTGGTGTCAGGAAATATAACAATCAAGGGAATGTTTTCCAATGGCAATAGTGTTTACATTATTCCTAAATGATGTAAGTTTTTATCTGCAGGAAACTTGCCATCTTTTAAGGAAAGGTGTAAATCAATATGTTCCCAGCCTTGATTTGCTTTTGAAAAGTCCACAACTTACATGAAATATCGATTTTTAGGAAAGAATTACTTGTGTTGATCTTACAGAGATACATCATTGCTGTGGTCAGTTTGAACACTACGTGTAGTATTCTTCTAAGGCATGAAATTTGCTTAAAAGCTTGCAGTTTTAAGAATCAAATCCACATTTGGCTTGGTCTGAATGCAATATACCTTAATTTTACAGTATGTATTTTCCACCGGGGTTGGGGGGGGAGAACTTTTGAGGGGTCCACACTTTTTATCCATATTGTTTAGTTTATCTTTAAATCAGGCTTCTGTTGAGCCCTGAGCATTGGACCAGTCCCGTGGCCCCTCTCTGAATGCCAGTCACGGGATGCAGATATCCTTCGACATTCCCTGTTTTCCCAGGGCTGGCATCTGGCTGCTCTGTGGATTCCTGAGGCAGTTCTGTGAGTCCTGATGCCTCCAGGTCCCCATGTGATGGAGCTGCAGATGGAGCAATGCACTCTTCTTTTTCTTGTTTTGATCATAATGGGGAGCCTGTTTGTAAATGCTTTAAAAAAAAAAAAAGCTATTTCCCCTCTATTAAAAATTAAGAAACCTCCAATTTTTAGAGAAAATTTTGGTATCTTTTCTGTCATCACTGTAATGTATTACAGAGAGCCTTTCCACCCCCCTAGAATCTCTTAGTTTTTAATTTGATGCCATACAAATCTGGTTTTATTGGTGTTGATCAAAAGCAATTTCCCATATTTAAATACTAGCTGAGGAAATATCACTGGGGACTTTAAGGCCATTCCTGAACAAGTGCCTGAGAAGGGACATCTCTACTCATTGATGTTAAAAAACTGGAAAAAAAAAAGATTCAGGACAAATAGCATAATTTCTGAAGTAAAAAAACGATGAAGCGCTGTTTCTATACAAATGTCTCAAATATCTCTGGAGTAAAATAGATTATTTCAAATTATCCAGCTGCTGATATTTATAACTTCTGTAGTGTGAAGTGATGTAGGTTCATATTACATGCAGCATGTACTGAAATCTGGAAGATTTGGGTTGGAGTGTAGCTTATGCTTAGCTTTGGATTGCAGAGGGCCATTTCTGAACCTACCAAGTGAAAAACAGCAAAATGTTCTAGCTTTGGTCATAGAAAAACCTTTACAGAATGGGTGTTGTATTTCTAGATAAGTGCAGGTGTAGCTAATTCTCTACTAAAATGGCAAACCTTTCCTAGGCACATCCTCCCAGCATTTTATCCTGCTATTTAAGAACTATTAATCCTTTGTCTGCATAGCAGTCTCAAATTAATATTTGCATAAAATTCTTCAGATCATTTCATTATTTTGTTCAATAGAGTTTTCCTCTTAAGATTACAGCCTCTTCCATTAAATTGCAAATTATGCAAACAAAGTACGCCTACTTAACTTTGGCAATCCTGCTTTGCCAAATGACTATTGTTTCACTGTTCATTTCTTCAGAGGATTACTTTTTAAATTAGTGAACTAAAATTTAAAAAGTGCATGTTTCCCCCTCTCTTGTTTGCAACCCATAATTTTCCTAAGGCCAATTTAAGGTATATTGTCTTTTAGAATGACATTAAATTAGACCTCAGTCATCTGCTTCCTGTCACTTTCTATTATTTTGTACTTGTTCATCAATCCTTGGGGGAAATCAAAGCCTGTGTGGCTCCCATTTGAATCTGCATAATTCTCAGTGATGGCTGGGTCAGGAGGTGCCTCCCCATGATATTTAAATTTCTACCATAACTGGAGCCATTAACTCTTCCATGGCGTGGTCATTCTCATAATCTCGTCAGTATGTATTGTGTTATTCATGAAAGTATTTTCAACATTAAATTTCATTCCAAATTATGATATTTTGATGTTGATAAGAATGCCAGTGGCTTTCATAATGCTTGTATTGTCTTAGTCATGTATGTACCAGTTCTCAGGCCATTCTAACTACAGTTGGCAGCAATTTTTGGAAAGACCCTTCAGTATTTTTCTTTTGTTCTGAAAATAGTGTAAGTATTGATTTGATTTCTTAACATGTAAGCTATTTTGCTCCCAGAAGTTAACTTCTGGTTGTACTTAAGTACAACCTCTTGTGCTATTTGTGAAATTCAGAGTGACCAGAGCTGCCTCTGGAGAGGGTGTCCTGCTTGGCAGCTGCGCTGAGCCTGCAGCAGTGCAGGGATGGAAGAGGAAAGAATGCATCATCCACAGCTCCAGGATGATGGAAAGGGGCAGAGGAATCAAATAATTTTATTGGTGAGGAGATAAGAATGAGGTATTTTGCTGGAAAATCTGACAAGGGGAGACACTGACAGGTAGAAGCAGCCTGTTATCCAGGAACGTGGCATGGCAGCAGCTGATCCTTCCCTCAATGATCACACCCAAGGAATTCCTGTCCTGGCTGAATTTTACAGTCATTCTCTTGGCTTCCACTCTGAGTGCTCAGAGAAAGGCTGTCCATAGCTTCTGCAAGTTCTCATATCTATTATATGTGTTGGTATTATGTGTATTGGTTTTATATGTATTTATAAATGAGATGCTGTGGCAAGTTCAAATCCTCATCTTGTTAATCCAAAACAAATTGGTGTTAATTTTCAAGTGCTGTGCATTTGCACTCTTTGTGAACCCAGTAAGTGGTGCTGTGGTTTCAAAAGCTCTGCCCCCTTCTGTCTCCAGGCAAAGTAAATCAGTGATGGGTGTCTGGGCAGAAATCCTTCAATCCATGATTCTGAATCATTCCAATCTGCTGAAAAAAACCCAGGTTTTTTACAGCCATCAGATCATCTCAGAGGTCTCAGCCAGATATCTGAACACTGGATCATTTTCACCTTTGGCATGGCTCATGCCTTGTTCAATGCATTGAGGGAATCTTCCAGGAAACCATCCAAACCCTGACCTCCCTGCTGCACACAAAGACCTGGATTCTCCATGTGCCTGCTTGCACTGTCAGGGAGATGCTTTCAGCTCTCTGATTTTCCACCTAGCCCCGGGCCCCTGCACTGCTGCAGCCTCTGCCAGCTGGCAGTGCTTCCCCAGGGAGCACGGCAGCCTGGGCTGCAGAGCTCCCTGCACGCTGTCCTGCCCCTCTGAAAGCACACAAGGCTGGTGTCTCCCCCAAATTTACCCTAAACCAGGACAGATGGGCAGTGAATGACCAACCTACAGGGCCTCTCACTGGGTGCTTACAGGAAAATCATCTTTCTTTGGCTTGCGTGGGTATAAAAGTGGAGATAATGCAGCAGAAAGAAAAAAATATTTGAAAAGGTTTCTATTTTTGGCCATGCAGTGCTCAGTGAACAACTCAGCCACCAGTGATGATCACAAGTCTCTGATTTTGGGAGCACACCTTCCATGTGCTTTTTGGATTGTCACTCCACTTTTCTCCTGGATTTTTGCTTAGCAGCTGGTACAGTGCTGTATTATGAATTTTCTGGGAGTAACATTGATAAACACAGAGATGCTGGAGCTGTTGCCAGGTTCCTGCAGCCTCTTACAGAGAAGATGCAGGAAAACAGAGCACCATCAGATGGAAACTTTATCAGACAAGATAAAATGCTCCATCAGATGGTTTTACCCAAGGGGCTTGGACAAGATCATAGGCATCCCAGCCATTCCTGACCTTTCCATTTGAAAGGATCCCTTGCAAGGATTCCATCCAGATAACATACCAAAGCAATATACCAGTGTGGAAAGACTTTGTAGAGCTAGACATGAAACAAAAAATGTTATTTTGACGACTCTGACCAGAGATGATTCTTCCACTGTTTGGCTGCCTGAGCCAGCTGGAAGAATTTCCCAATTTTCAGTTCACGAGAGGCTCATGGGCCTGAGTGTTTTCTCTGTCAGTAGAAACTTGTAGCACAGCTTCTCAGTACCTTTGGCTATGGCATTTCCAGATGACTCAAAAGCACTTTCTGGTGTCGTTTTTTAAATAGACTGATTTGTAGATGTGTTGAAAGTCTTCAAAGTCCATTGCTTTTTATGTGTACTTAGCAGTTCTGAGGCCCTGTTCTCCAGATATGCTCACTTTTTTCTTTTTTTTTTTTTTGAGCTGTTTTTATTTGTTTGGGGAAGTTTTTAGTGTTAATAAATAAATTTCTTTTTTGCTTTTGTTTGTTTGTTTATGGGGTTTTCTTTGTTTCTAATTCAAAAATGCCAGGAGAATTTGTTTGTTCACCATTAAAAAAAAAAAAAATTCAGTCAAGAATACCTGAACATTCCAAAGTTACAGTATCTCACTGTAGAGGTGATTGTAAGCAAAGGTGGCCCAGAATATGTTTCAAAATTAAACTTTCACTTGATAATTTTGAAAATTTGAGTGGGATTATTTGGTTTCTTATGACAAAAGCTTTGTGTTAGACCTTGGGCAAAGCATGGTGCTCTTGCTGTGAAATGAGAACAGCACATCTGCATTGTGTGATCTGAAGAGAGGTAAGTAAAACTGGAACCATTGAGATAAACCAGCATGGAGTGTGTGATATCTTACGAATATGAAATCCAGTGTAACACAGTGGCTATATTAATTAGTTTTGAGGGAAAAGCAAGAGGAGATAGTACATGTGTGTCTATAGAAATTGCATGGTCCAGAATTGCAGTATTGCAGAGGGATCTGTATTTTTTCCTCAAACTCTACAGACTTTTTTGATGTAATGTGAGAATAAGAGGTAGATATATTTTTTCATCATGTATGTACCAATTATAATTGATTTGCTTATTTGTGTTTTTTTTTTTTGTGAATACGTACTATTAACCCAATCTGTTTCCAAGACAAGTTCAATAACTGAAATTTCTGATGAGGTTTAAAACCTTCTGTAGTGGTTTTGGTTTGTTAATTTAAGGTTTTTTAATTTTAAGATTTCTTGGTTAATGCATTAAAGAGTGTGGTGAGTTTTGGTGTTGGTTAATTATTAATGTATTTATTTCTTGTTGTGAGATACGATTAGGAGGAAGGTAAAGTAGGCTTAAAATTTTAAAAGGGTATAAAGAAAATTTTATTGATAATGACTAAAAGAAAAAAAAGTAGTAAGAA
Organism: Motacilla alba alba; assembly: GCF_015832195.1. Classification (NCBI taxonomy): domain Eukaryota; kingdom Metazoa; phylum Chordata; class Aves; order Passeriformes; family Motacillidae; genus Motacilla; species Motacilla alba. Next base: position 4,584,700 of record NC_052020.1, on the reverse strand, counting down.
TCAAAATCAAGTTTCTTTTGTGTTTAACACGTGTTTTTCACAGAAGTGTGTCAAACTCTTTAGCAGTTAAAAGCTTTACATCACTTCCCTAAATGTCTCTCATGCAAAAGTTTAACACCTTGCAAGACAAGAACACACAAAAAAAATTGCAGTACAAAGGCATCAGTTCTTACATGGAAGCAGGCCAAAACCTGATACAGGAATCTTACACTTGCTAGATTTTTGTCACAGAATGTGCAAATGGCTCAAAGTGAAGACCTGTGACAGGAAATGCATTTATTTGAACTGCAAGTAGGGGAGGTTAGAAACTGAAAATCTTTGTGGTGGGCAAGTCAGGTCTGTTGATGGCTGTGACAATGGATGGTCTGAATTCTGCCCCTGGATTTGGAATTCCTGTCTATCAGAGAGTGGATGGCATCACTCTGCACCTGAAATCTGGGGGTTTTTTTGCCTAAAAATCCCTTCACTGCTGGAAATAGGTGTGGGTGGACTTTTAGTTTGACTTTTAGTTGGACTTCTTAGCTCTAAATCCCTCATCTGATCCTTCCCTGCCTTGCTCTTCTGTCGTCACCGACCTCCACGTGTAAAATCCCCAATCTGTGCTTCTACATTCTTTCCATTTGACTTTCATTGGAAACACATAAATATGATAATGAGCATTATAAATTGTTAGAAAATGAACATTTTTTCCAGCTGAATGTTTTGCTATCTTTGCTAAATCTACTACACCTTGTTGTGTATTTGTTAATGTCCTGGTTTAGGGCAATTTGGGGAGAAAAAGAAAATGAAAGGAAAATGTTATTTATGAATAAAATGGAATTTTATTCATTAATTAATTTTATTAATAATTCATTCATTGTTTATTAAAATTGAATTTATGAATGAAATCTTTATTTCTGAATGAAACTTACAGAAGATCTTGGAGTTGCCTTATATAGAGTGTAAAGATGTAAACTGTGCAGGAGATAGGGTTCATTCCTTCAATATGGAGATTTGTTGTCATACATCATTCTGAGGCAAACTTTTTAAACTGAAAAGTTCAAAGAATAATTTCAGTTAAAAATGAAACAAAGAGTGCATTCTAAAGATAATGAATTATTAAAAATTACAGTTACTCTGTGCACTTTCCTGCTGGCAGTATTCTACATCATTTGAATTTAACCTTGAGATTATATTCCAGTGCACAAGGATTTTTCTTTCTATTTGACAGAACAACACACACTAATTAAATGGTCATATAAAGAGAAGGTAACTTATTCTATACAGTGTCATTACTTTCAATAACCTTTGTGGAAATGTATTAAAACCTCTATTAAAAAAACTTTCCATCAACTGGAATGCAAATTGAAATGCTTGTTTTTGACAGAATTATTTTGGTCATGTATTTTGGAAAGAATATATCCATGCCTTCAAAAATTGTGAACTTTACATTGAGGATTTGTTTGTATTTGTGAGATAGCCTTCACTGCATGTTATCTTCTGCAATATTCACCTCCTCCAGAAATCCACCTGCACAAGTGCAAAGTTTAGTTATTTTTAAAGAATTCAACTCCTATGCAGGTATTAAAGAAAATAACTCAAAATATAGTGGAAGTATTAAACCGTATAATTATTGTAGTTTCCAATATAATAGGGCTGAAGTTGGTTAAAGATTGGGTAGGAGAAAAAATAGGAACAAATTGAGATGTTTTTTTCTTTAAAGCAAATAGACTTTTTATGTATCATAAGACACAGAGGTTTTTTGGTTTGTGGTTTTTTTTTTTTTTTTTAACAAGTGAAAAACATAAAAAAACCAAATGTGCCAGCTCTGACATTTCCTGTCTGATGACAACGATGAGATCCAGCCTGTTAGGGCTTAAAATGAATGTCTTGTCTAATTTGTGCTCTTCAAATTTATTTCTTTCCTCCCAACTGTCTCATTTTACCCCACCTGTCACACATCACACTTTCACACCCCTACCTTACTTTTCCAGATTCTACAAGCTTTGCCTTTTGTTTTTCCCCATCTTAAATGTGATCCAGCCTTTTCTCTTTAACTGTTCACTTTAGGTTTTGCCTTTTTGTTTAATTTCCTCGTGTCTGTGCTATTTGCTCTTTTACCTGTTAAATGAATTATAGAACTCTTAAGGAAAAACAGAACAGTAAATTTAAATATCATGAAACGTAAATAATAAAAATATTAGTGCTTAAGGGCATTGATATTTCCCTTAAAACAAAGCACTACTCACATGGTGGTTTTATAATATAATTTAAATTAAACTTTAATGGATTCTCTAGATGTACAATTAGTGTTATAAATGTTTAAATGTTTAGTTGCATCCTGTTAGAATTCTGGTGTTCTCTTTAGAATTTTGTCAATTCTGTGCAGCTGAACAACAGCAGAGTTGGAATGAGCACTGATAAGGGGTGTGCACCTTGCAAGTCATTAACTTTTTTCCCATATTGATTGCTAATATTTGACATAAGGTGGCTTCTCAAATACTGATTATATCTTTCTTATTTTGGATCGTTTCAGGGCTTCCAATGTTTATATATTGCGCACGAGAGGCTAAATAGCTCTAGGTAGTCTGTAGTATTAATATTATTAATAACCTTTGTTTATTAATGGCATTAGGTCTGGACTTGTGTCAAAATGTCCTCTGCCTTTGGGTGTCAAGAAATTTTGTTAAAGCCTCTAAACCACTGAAATATAGCTGCAAATGCCAGAAATTTAACTTAATAAACAATGACATCAGTGCTGGATTTGAAATTGGGTTGACTTGTTTGAGGAGATGGTTAAACCATAGAGTCTTAATTTTAGCTAGTTATAATTGACAATAATTGACAGGTGAATTTAATTCCTTTTTAACTTGTTGAGTTCTTTTCTAGTTCCTTTCATGTCTTTTTATTGCACACTGAGAAACACTTTTTGATTTACTTAAAGGAGGGCACGGCTTCTTTCCTGTTTTGATAATCCTGAATTTTATTTTTATGTTTTGTTTTTTTAAATATCATTCAACTTTTCCATTTAAGATTGCTAAATACACTCTGCAAAGCTGCCTGTCACACGTTAATGTCAGTGACTCTAAGCTATGTTTAAGTTATCCACTGGCATCTAGTAATTATCCAGAACCATGAAACACAAGGCAGTATTCTCTGATGTGTAAAATTTCAATTCTGTATGTACTTCTTCAGTCTTAAACACACCTAGACAAGAATGTCAGTTTAACTTTTGGTAACACCTTTTAAAGTTTTTGGTTTGGTTTTTTTTTTCCCCTTGTAGTCCTTCTAAAGTTGAAAGTATTGTAGCAAACCAGCTTAAATATAAGTGCAATAAGTGAAATGGCGACCTCTAAATATGTTTATGGCTGCCTCAGCTGAAACTTCTTTCAAAATTAATTCTGATTTCTTTAATGCTGTCCACTGAAAAGCATCTTATTAAAGGTTTAAATTATATCAGAATTAATCATAATATTGGGATTAATTTTGCTGGTGTGGGTTTTAAACAATGGAATCTCCAAGACAAAGAATTTGTCCAAACTACTGATAATTTTCATCTGGTAACATGCTGAAGATGTACAGCAGCAATTCCATGAATGAGCATAACAGGAAGCTCTTGCTTCCTCCTAAATCTTGTTTTCTGCCCTCTGTTTTGAGACGCTGCCTCATATGAAACTCATGCATATAGGCACAATGTATTGGTATCAGACACAAAGTCTGTGAATTCTGATACCTTTTCATCAGCCCTGCACCAAGAATTCTATTTTTTAAATGATATCCTGCCAGCTTTTTCACAATCCATTAATTCCTGGATCAACATCAGAAGGAATGTCAGAGCCGACTGAAATTCTTGTAAGACACAGATGTCAGGATCAAAAGTCAGAGGCATTCTCGGAGCAGCAGGGAATCCTGCTCGTTAGACCTTAATCGTAACAATTAGTATCTGCCATGTGACATTCTCTATACCCTGCCTATATCCCTGTGAACTTCCAGGCATGCTGAAAGGAGAAACTATTTGCTGAAGTTGGAGACAAAAAGCACACGGGCTGTTGGGCTTGTTTCTTCCCTTTTTGCAAACTTTTCTGTGGCGTCTTACCCTAAATGGTGAAAAAGAAAAAAAAGAAAAAAACCAGGATTGCATCAACCTGCCTTTAGATTGAAATAATTTTACACTTTAGAGATGACAATTTACACATAACTTAGGGAACACCAATCTCATTGCTTCTCTTCCAGCCACAACTCCTTGCCAAACCCTTCCTCATATTTATCTGCTCTGTTTGTGCTCTCTACCTCCTTTTGTTTTTTCTATATCTGATTTTTTAATTGAATAAATTAAAAGGGTATCTTCTTCTCCCATTATTTTGCTCTCCTTTGGCCAGTCACCACTTCCTTTGTTTCTGAGGTTGAAATTTCTGACCAGTTTTTGAACCAATCTTCCCCAACTGAAGTTACAGCTCTGTAATTTACAAGTCTGTCTATTTACACTTCAACTTTTCTCTTTTCCTGAAAATATTTTATTTTTCCCATTATAAAGAACCTAAAACTGGCATAATCCATTCTCTCCTGGTATTCCTCACATTCATACTCTTTGAAATCATTATCTGAAATGCCAATTTCTTTTCATTTTGGGCCCTGTCCTCTCCTTTCATGAGATACGGGGAACTGGAAAATGTTGCTCCAGTCTACAATCACCCTTACTTGACTAATTGTCAGTTTCACTATTTAATATTCATTCTCCTCCTGTAAAAAATATGCAATTCTGTTCTGCCTCTATTATGTAAAGTTATTCCTTTAATGTATATGATTAATGAATAATTAATCTTCAAGGGAAAGGCTGCTGGTACCTAGATATATCTACACTGTTTGCATGGTAGGAAAAAAACCACTTGTGTTCTTGTGGTTAACATTCTGCATGATTTTTAAGTTTGTTGTTGGTTTTAACCATCTTAGCTCTGAATATTTTGTTTCAGAATAATAATAATAATAATAATAATAATAATAATAATAATAATAATAATAATAATAATAATAATAATAATAATAATAATAATATCATATTTTAAAAATAAATTATCTCTTTCAGTGCTTTAGAGACCAGAGGACACTGAAATGGTCAGATTTCTTTCTGCTCCTTTGTCACTCTATGGTTTTGGCATTCTGAACTGAAGCAACCATTTCAGGCTTGATTACAGGCAGGTTTGTGGGCCTGCATTTGTAATTCTTGAATTGTGAAGAATTCTTCTTGGCTGAAGGTCCACCACAAGTTATTTTTGTCTCAATTCTTCATCCTCTTCCTTGACCTTCCTTTAATTAATTGGTACAGTAGAAGATGTCAGGCATGCCGACTTCACTTTTCATTTTGGTGTAGGGAGAAGAGCAAGAAAGAAAGGGGAGAAGGCAAGTATCCTGAAAATGAGAAAACAGGATCTTTGGAGCAGTTGAGAGTGTTAACTGATATTAATATTTTATGTAATATACACAACATCATACACAGATATCATATATAAAAATGTCATGTGGTGAATATAATCAATCTATGAAAAATATACTAAATATAACAAGTTGGTCTTAATGGATATGACTAAATTAAGTAAGATACCCCAAGACTCCTAATATTTCCTTTTGCATTGGAGAAAAGACAGAGAAAAATGCACTTTGAGGGAACAACAGAATGGCTTTAGGAGCCTCACATCTGATCTAGAAAAGTAAGAGATTTCACCTCCAGGCATTCTGAAAGGACTTGGTAGTTTTGGCTGGGGAATTAAAAATGTGTGAATACAAGATTTTGAAGAAGAATTTAATGACTAAAATCAAGCAGCAGAGGGAGAAGAATGAATATTAAATAGTGAAACTGACAATTAGTCAAGTAAGGGTGATTGTAGACTGGAGCAACATTTTCCAGTTCCCCATATCTCATGAAAGGAGAGGACAGGGCCCAAAATGAAAAGAAATTGGCATTTCAGAGAATGATTTCAAAGAGTATGAATGTGAGGAATACCAGGAGAGAATGGATTATGCCAGTTTTAGGTTCTTTATAATGGGAGAATTAAAATATTCTCAGGAAAAAAAAAAAGTTGAAGTGTAAATAGACAGACTTGTAAATTACAGAGCTGTAACTTCAGTTGGGGAAGATTGGTTCAAAAACTGGTCAGAAATTTCAACCTCAGAAATGAAGAAAGTGGTGACTGGCCAAAGGAGAGCAAAATAATGGGAGAAGAAGATACCCTTTTAATTTATTCAATTAAAAAATCAGATATAGAAAAAACAAAAGGAGGTAGAGAGCACAAACAGAGCAGATAAATATGAGGAAGGATTTGGCAAGGAGTTGTGGCTGGAAGAGAAGCAATGAGATTGGTGTTCCCTAAGTTATCTGTAAAGGAAAACAGCAGCTTTGAACTAAGAACTTGGCCAAGCTAAAAACAGAGGAGCAAATGCCTAGTGGGGATGTTTTATACCTCATCAGCACAGAAACAAAAACTCCACTTTGCCCGGCTGCCCTAGAGCAGAGGCTGGACAGAGCTGAAGAATAAAGCAGGGATTTATTCAAAGGATCTCCTCCAGGGATCCACCCTGGGCAGCACCAGAGCCCAGCCAGGGCTGCAGCCAAGATGAACCCAAATGGCCCCAAAATGCACGAGCGCTCCCGGGGTCTCTCCCTTGGATCAGTTCTGCTCCATTTGCACCTTGCAGTTCATTGTCCCATTCCAGCTTTAGCCCAGGCACTCCCATCCTGCTTGTTTTTCTCTCTCCAGCCCACGCTGTTTGTGCTCTTGGGCTGAGATTTGGATCATTTGTCCTTGGTGCCCAGCTGGAGCAGGAATTGTTTTGTCTCCCTGCTCTGTGCAGAGAGCTCACCATGCCCTCATATGGAGCCCAGCCCCACACGCTAAAGCAGCACAGAATGTGAAAAATAGAAAAGCTGAAACCTGAGGAATCAGTCCCAGGAATTTTATCCAGACTGCCATTGGGACACCCATGTTTGGATGTGTCCAAGGACAGAGCTGCACCACCTCACCCCTCCCAGTAACAAAGTGCTCTGTGAGGTTCAGGTGGCACCTCCTGCACCTCCTCTTGTGCCCATTGCCTCTGCTCTTGTCCCTGGTACTCCTGAAAAGAGCCTGACAGTCCTCTCAAGCTGTTCTACATTCATAAGCTGCCCCTGAGCCTCCTCTTCCCTGGGGTGACCAATTCCAGTTTCCTAACCTTTCCTTGTCTCTAAAATTAAATTTTAGAGGTGCAGGTGTGCTAGGGAGCTGCCTTCTTCGTAACAGGCAGTGTATGCAAAAAAATCAAATATTTTATTTGTCTGCATTTCAGTTTAATCCCTGGTATCTCACAGATTTTGGACACTCATAAGTAATAATAACACTTCATTGTAATATTCCACATATTTTGCATGTTAATATCTGGGACGAAAATAGCAGGAAAGCCATTAATCAGAAGCACTAAATGCCAAAGGTAAAAATTAATGAATTCGCTAATGGTTTTTTCTTCTTTTATTCCTGCTGTTATCATTTAGCTGCTTCCGTTATCTGCAGTTTCCTCTCTTTTCAGGAGTATTTACACAACCCTGCCCAGTTCTAGCATTGAGAGCTTTTAATACTGAAACAGGAGCAGCAAACAAGAAATATTCCTGGGTGAATTTGACTAGAAAAAGAAAATCACTATCTGAGAGAGAAAACAAAGTCTGTAAGAAGCTGGAAATGAGTGTTATAAATGACCACGTAGACCAGATCTTCACATCCTATGTGAAGTCGGTGTCTTAAGGAAGAAGGTTTGATCAGGCACTCTTTGCTTTTGCCAGGTAAGAGAAATTCTACAGCAACTGCTATAAAAATCTGTTTATTTTGTATTTTTATTTGAGAGAGGAACAGTCTTCAAACTGTTCATGTGTGTGCAGACAGAGGTTTGTTTTCATTTTAATTCAGTCCTGTTTCGTGTCATTCAAAAATGGAAAAACCATGAAGTGATAAAACCTAAGATTTCTTTTGCTTTGTTTTCATTTTAACACATAAAATTAATATCTTCAGAAATAACTTTAGAATCTCAGATCTAATTAACTTGTAGTTAGTTCTGTAGTATCTTAAAGCTCTGAATATGGACAAGCAGAAATGTCTTTAATTTAATGATGAGGAAGCGCAAAAGAACTTCCAAAGAGCAATACAGATCAGCTTTTTGGATGCCCATTTTGGTGGTAAATCAGGACCCATGTGTTGCTTAACTTCTTGGCTGGCTTTTAAAAACGTGAAGAGATCTATCCATGTCTTCTTAAAGAGGTTTATGCCTCTTTAAAGATGCTCCATATTGCAGCTTTTCTGGCTTGTATTTGCATATTTGTATGTGTGTGCATCTGTACTAATGAAAGTCCTTCCTCAGCATAATTCACAATATGCACATCGCCATGAAGGACAAAATGAGGCTTTTTCTCTCTGAGAATGTCTTTTTTGCCCTCTTTGAGCTATATAAAAACTAAAAGCAGTTAGGACTCAAGAGAGCCTGAAGTAACTAAGGTGACTTGTGGATTTAAAACAAATATTCAAGGCAGTTCTGATGTAGATTCTCTGCTGATGAGAGCCAAGGCATAAAAACTTGATTTCTACTTTTTGAGAAGCACCCTGTTAAAATGGAACCAGAGAGAATGAATTATGGTGCTAATAACAGATTTCAACGTCTTTAAAGACATTGATCTCTAGTATTTGTTTGGTTATGAAGAGCTTTGACTTCTGAAACTGCCCTAAAGGTGGAAGTGTTCAGACACAATGCATGAGAGAACAGCTGCATTTTACTTTTATGAGCCCTCAGAGCATGCAGAATTTCCCATTCTTAAGAATATTTTATATTAGTTTACTTTAAGCCATAAGGCAGTGCTAAAACCACATTTTACACTAAAACTGTAGAGCTGGTCAAATCTAAAGAAAATAATGAGAAATTCAACAGGTAAGATAAGAAAGAGATGATCATTGGAAGCCTTACTTATAATTCAGTCTTTCAAAGTAATTAAATGTATTGCTGGATGCTGTCAGAATCATGAAGGTGAAATGAGATATTGTCAGGTACTATTTGCACTGTCATGGGCCTCTGACAAATATTTATTTTTTTCCAGCCCTACTTGTTAATTCCCAGTTCCCTTTTCTGGGAAGCTGAATGGTTTCTGTTGAGGATGACATGATATTCATTAGCTCTACCTCAGATATGCTGGATTTTCTGAGGTGACTGTGACTTACTGGCTTCTCCCATCTCAGTGTTTGGTTAAGTGTCCAACCCCTGGCCTTGTTGAGCCGCTGTTATCATCTGAGCCTTATTCTTATTTCTCTCTTCTGTTTCTTAAATGTTTAGTGCCACTTAGTTTCTGCTCGTCTTTCTTTTGGTCTTGTCTATTCCAATTTTGTCTCTAATAGTTTCTGTCACAGCTTCCTTTGCTTATTCCACGTTTCTTAACGCTTGAACTCTCTTCTCCTTTTTTCTACTACCACATTTCTTTTATTTTCCTACTCCTTCCCTACCTGTATCAGCTGTTATTCAGATTCCACAATTTGCGCATGGAACGTTCCATTGTTTGTAGAGCATTCCATGTGTTTGGCCAGTAAATCTGGCACTTGCCTTACACTGCTTGGGACTCTCTAGCTTCTAATTGTCAATTAAATCTACAGAGAATGGTCCTGAGTCTTTGTGCTGTGCTCGCGAGGTTCTGAAAGGGATCTTGGAAGTAGTTCTTATTAAAACAATAAAGCAGAAGAACCCCACCCACACCCAGTGTTACTCGGGGATGAATAATGCTTGCAATGAGTGATTTGAGAGACCTGGAGTTATGGCATGGATCTTTTGCATGAGAAAGAAATACAGGTTGTTAAGAAGTAGAGCCAGTCATGAGCAAGGGAACATTTGGAAGCCCTGGATATAAAGAGATGGTCTAGAAGAATGTGCAGTATAAGTAAAAACTAGGATTCAGTTTTCAATATCATTGGAGATTATCATATCTACAGCTTACATGGCTTTTCTTGCTACAGAAATTAAACAAATCTTTATGCCAAAAATCAGTATTCAGAAGTTGGTAAGTATTTTCCCTGTATTCATTATAATTTTTTATTATTATAGCCGTTATAATATGTCAAAGTTAAATACCATGTCTATAACCATGCCAGGCAGGGACTGACAAAAATCTTCAGAACTGTCTTGTGCCAGGAATAGTTTTTACTTGAAGATCCAAAAAGCCTTCCACGAGACACTGACTGGATCCCTCGGCTGGAAAAGTTTGTTTCCCTGTCTGAGACACCAGGTCCCACCTGCCCATTTGGCTGTGATATGTTTACCTTCTTTTATATACAAACATCAGAGCAATCAAAAATTGCTTCTGCAATTATTCCTGCAGAGGAAGTGAATTATTTGCAGGTGATAAAAGAGGGGAAAGAGGGAGAGTTCTGAAGGTCCACCCAGATTGTAATAAAATATGAATCCCACCTTGCCTGCAGTGCCTGGGTCACAAACTACAGGCCACTCTTCTGCTGCTGGGAGGTCATAAAAGTAACTTATTATCACTTAGTTAATGGATGAAATACAGCCAAAGTGGTTTTCAGAAGAAAGTATTACTCACACACATATTAAAGTCCACCTACTTGTGGTAGCCATGAAACCACTACACAGAGCCTTTGCCAGGATTGGAAAAGAATAAAAAGAAAAGTAACAGTGCAAGTCATTGAACTCTGTGAGGGCCTGAGAGGCAGAGCCTTGCATCTCATCCTCCAGTTTGATTACCAGGGACAGTTTAAGAGTTTGCCAGACACCATAAGTGGAAATCTTCTTTGGTATCTTGAGGATACCAAACATAGGTAATTTCAAACACAATTTATACTTAGAAGCTCAGATGAGATTGCTGGGGGGGGGAGGGTTCTTGGGCAGGTTAGTAGAGAGAATAACCTAAACCAGCTCAATCTTGAGCTTAGTTCTCAGAAGGGAGAGCTCAGCAACAGTTCTGCTCTTGGCAGGCACCTGGAATCTTCACTGCTCCATTCAACTGGGTTATTTACCTAATTGTCTGAAATCCTCTTATTTATGAAAATTTCTCTGCAGGGTTCAGGATTTCTCTTATAAAAAGTTTTACCCAGCTCAGTCCAGCCTGGCTGAACATTTCATTTTTTGAGTCAGAGGTCATAGAAATGCTGCAAATGAAAAGATGTATCTAAGAGTATGCTGTATTTTGCCTGTGAAAAACATACATAGACTTCACATTCTATTCAAAGAAAACCTTTGTCCACGATAAAACCATATCTTCAGCGTTACTAAATATCAAATCAAAATTATGCTCTGCTTTTCAAGGTGGTGCTAGAAGAGAAACAAAGAAGGAATATTGAGACCTTTGAAACCGGAGAGAATTGCAGATGTCTCCACAATTGCAGAGCACCTGGTGGTTAGGTCAACTGCCAGCATTTACCTCCTTCCTCTCCCATTTGTTCCACTGGTGGAATGGGTACCAAATAACACCTAGGTCTTTTGTGCCCATTACATTCTGGGGTGACTATTTTTTAGCCATTTAAAAACCAAAAAAAATCCCCCCAAAAAACCCCAAAACAAACCAACCAAACAAAAAAAAAAACCCACAAAAACTCCACATCCACCAAAAACTAAACATAAAACCCCAAAAGACAAAAAAAAAAACCCAACTCCAAAATTTGAAGTAAGCATGAAAGCAGTGATGCATTTTCATGATTGAAGATGCCAACAGAGAAATTAGTTTATCTTTTAGTCTAAACTAGGAGCGAGGGGTTGAAGGAGTGGCATTAACTCACAGGAAGTAGAGGATTTTATTGCCCATGAGTTAGACAAAGTGTCCCACATTACAGAAGCAAATCCTGGCTTATTCTAAGTTAATACTTGTTCATTTATTTCTCTATAATTTTATTTCATTTCACCTAATGAAAGAGATTCTTTCTTTCCCAACTGGCCTCTCTCACACCCTCACACATTTACAGCTGAGCTGTTTTCACCTCTGCTTTCACCAGAGTGGTTGCCCTGACAAATGGAAAATCCTGCCAAAGGCCATACCTGTTTGAACAACACACCTTTGCTGTTTGGGAGCCTTTTTTTTCTCTCTCTCCTTCACACCCTATCTAAAACCACATTTATTTAATGAAACATTTTTTGCTTTAGTCTCTTCAGAAAAGATGCATTACATCACAGGCCCTCAGTTTCAGTTTTCCTTTCTTTCTTCTAATGCTTTTGCACTCTTTCAAGTCAATCATCCTTTTATTTCATATTTTATGCTTCCATGCTGTTCAGACAATTGACAATACACCTGAGCTTTCATGTCTAAGGCACTTACTTCATACCAATGTAATGACAAATAATTTCTATCAGGTTTTTCTGTTTTTCCTGCTGTATTCTGCACAAAATGTGTTTTATATGGCACCTGTTCCAAGAGTTTCTACCCACAGAATCATTTAGGTCATTGAGTTGAGTAATTAACCCATCACT